>NC_085862.1:49760179-49767679 GCF_034702125.1 Engraulis encrasicolus | reverse complement strand
GTCGTTACATGTGTGCACAAATGTGGTAGGATGGTAAGATCAGAACTTATACAGCACAGCCAAGCTGAGAGTGACAAAAACAACAAAGAAGCACACTAGGCAAACCCCACCACCATCTCTGCATCCCAAAAATGTGAGAAAACACTTTAACGTGTGCTACAAAATCACGTCTCGGATGGCCGCCTTTTTAGGAGTGCATGTTGAGAGAAGAAAAACTACTTGTCACACAACAGAGCACGAAAAGATTCTCAAAATGAGCCGCTGATGATTCATCCTCCCAACAATAACAGAGGTTTCTCTCCAGCGCTCTCTGTCAGAAGTAAAGCATCAGATCTGCCTGCGCGACAGCTTTCCACCCACTCACACCGCTGCGCTGCTCTGTGCAGTGCACTTCTGCACGTCTCTCCTGAGTGACATTTTTTAAACACAACTTTTGAAAAAAAACACAACTTAAAAAAAACATTTTCAACAGACGTGTTGCTGCTTTACTCTGATTGAGTCAAATTACGGAGAGCCGCCACTGTTTCATATGCAAAAGGAGAGAGATTAGGATCCGGCATGTCCTAATGGGCGACGGAGAGGCTCAATCTGCTGCTCTATTCATTCCCAATGTAAGCATGGCACTCCATAATGACAAAGTCATCATCAGGGCTCGGAGCCAATTTGACAGAAATCAGTTTTGTAGCAAGGAAAGCGTCTAACATGTTTGTCTCATAATTAATCTCATAATTAAGAACACTTCCTTCACTTCTATTTTTAAGAGATGATTTTTTAATGAGTGCGTTTTTCATTTATCATCTGTCACGTACCAGATCCTAAAACAGGTTTAAAAAATGTGGCTTATCTTAGCTAAATATAAATAAATATACTTCAAGATGGATATATTTTAGCCATCGCGCTGTTGTTCCTTGTGATGCCTATACCAATAACACCATGTAAATCACAGAGACATTTCTGTGATATTGTGAAAGACACAGCCACACATATAACATTATACATATAATACGTAGCAGTTAACCCCCACTTAAGGAGTAAAATGTCAAGATCAAGAGCTCAGAGGTTTTGCGTTGTTCAGGCATTTGCTTGTGTGTGTGTATGCGTGTGTGTGTGTGTGTGTGTGTGCGTGTGTGTGTGTGTATGTATGTGTGCGTGAGTGTGTGTGTGTACGCATGTGTGTGTGTGCGCGCGTGCGTGTATATGTATGTGTGTATGTGTCTGTGTCTGTGTGTGTATGCGTGCGTATGTGTGCGTGCTTGCGTGCGTGCGTGCGTGCGTGCGTGCGTGCATGCGTGCGTGCGTGCATGCGTGCATGCGCGCTTGTGTGTGTGTGTGTACATGTGCACTCACATACTCGCATACACTTACACCGGTCCGCCTTGCTGATGAGGTCCTGTAAAATGCAAAGTGAAATGGTTGAAACTGTCATGCACATTTGGCTAATCCTGGTGGCTTCAGACTTGATCCCCTCTCCTTTGGGTTAAGATGGCCTTGTCTGGAATGTGTGTCATTTTAGTCAAAACAACATAACAACTCGAGTCTCCCATGCCGCATGCTCCATCAGATGTGCACTTTTTGTGGTGCTTGTGTGTGTGTGTGTGTGTGTGTGTGTGTGTGTGTGTGTGTGTGTGTGTGTGTGTGTGTGTGTGTGTGTGTGTGTGGTGTGTGTTTTTCACAACAAGCAAAGTAAGGGATTTAGGTGAATGAAGAGAACATTCACAGCAATTACAGCACACCTGCAGGAAAAGAAGAAGGAGAAGAAGAAGAAGAAGAAGAAGAAGAAGAAGAAGAAGAAGAAGAAGAAGAAGAAGAAGAAGAAGAAGAAGAAGAAGAAGAAGAAGAAGAAGAAAAAGAAAAAGAAGAAGTAGTAGAAGAAGGATGAGGAGGAGAAGAAGAAGAAAAAGAAAAAGAAGTAGTAGTAGAGGAAGAAGAAGAAGAGGAAGAAGAAGAACAAGAAGAAGAAGAAGAAGAAGTAGTCGTAGTAGTAGAAGAACAAGAAGAAGAAGAAGAAGAAGAAGAAGAAGAAGAAGAAGTAGTCGTAGTAGTAGAAGAACAAGAAGAAGAAGAAGAAGAAGAAGAAGAAGAAGAAGAAGACAAAGAAGAAGAAGAAGAAGAAGGAGAAGTAGAAGAAGAAAGAGACAGCGATAGTGTACAGCTGTAATTACTCCCCCAGTCAGGGATGAGGACCATGTCTAATTTGACCGACTGATAAGTGACCCACTTTGGCAGCCCCGTTTCCAGGCTGGGGGGTTTCACTGGGGGCATCGCTACTCTGCCCATAGGTGCCGAATTAGGGGGGGGCTTGGACCTTTTTAACCCCCCCCCCCAACGATGAAGGTGGAGTGGCAAAAACATCCAAATAATAATGAAAATGTGGATTGTCGTCTTATATGTGCCTGTGCACATACTTCAGTCATTACAATTTTGACAATAATTTTTTACAGTTATGACTTCAGTCATAACAATTTTGACCCCCTAATATTGAGCTGAAGTTGGCGTCTTTGGCAGTGCTGCCCATGCCTTGTTTGCACTGCACACGCTCCACAGTCTTGTGGAGGGACTTTAAGGGAAAGGACTTTGTTTTTGCATGTGATCTCTACCTGGCTATCACGGCCAGATCAACACATACAGATTTGTTTGCTCGACTCGGCTAGAACAAACTCGTCACAGCACGGCCCTTCTAGAGAAAGAGAGAGAGGAGAGAGCAGGGAGAGAGAGAGAGAGAGAAAGAGGGGGAGAGGGGGGGAGAGAGGAAGGGAGAGAGAGAGAGAGGGCAGAGAGAGCAAGGAGAGCAGAGAGCAGTGAAGTGAAAGGAAGGAGAAGAGAGAGAGAGAGAGAGAGAGAGAGAGAGAGAGAGAGAGAGAGAGAGAGAGAGAGAGAGAGAGAGAAAGAGAGAGTGAGAGAGAGAACGAGAGAGAGAGAGAGAGAGAGAGAGAGAGAGAGAGAGAGAGAGAGAGCACAAGAGCACAAACACGAGTGAAAAACATGCTGTGGCTTGCTGGAGGGTGAATGTTTGTGGAAGAGTGAGGCATTAGGGGTTTATCTAAGGTGTGGTCCACCTAAGTATTGGTAATTATCCTGGATATGAGAGCGAACCCTGCACTGCAGCTGAGGACCAGTGTTGCCAGATGTGTCTGATCAAATCCCGCCCAAAATGTGCTCAAAAACCGCCTGGAGCCGCTAAATTCCGCCCAAATTCAACAGATTGCATTGATTTCTATGGGCATAAAACTGCAGAAAAAAACGCAAAAAGGCAGATTTTTCCCGTTTTCACCCACAGACGGCTATCCCTAGCAGCCCAATTGTGCGGGTAACCGCCCAATCTGGCAACACTGCTGAGGACTAGCTGCAGCCCTAGCAGAACCAGCTTTCACTTCACTTCACTTCACTTTAACCCGCGAGAGTCAGACAAAATATCTATATACGTACATATACTGTATGCACGTGCGTTGCGACTACTCTGTTCTCAGTCCCCACCACACGCACACACGTACGCACACATGAATGCACGCACGCAAGCACGCTTGCACACACACACAAGCACGCACGCACGCACGCACGCACACACACACACACACACACACACACACACACACACACACACACACACACACACACACACACACACACACACACACACACACACACACACACACACACACACACACACACCACTCTCCCCCCTCACTCTTCATATCTCTTGGTCATATGCTACACAGTAACAAAATATCCACTAATCATCTCAACGATCCCACTAACTATAAAAGTCCTTGCAGTTGAAAAAAAAAATCTCCTATATTCTATGTATGAGTTAGACGTAGGCCTATTACCTGAGGCGTAAGCGGACATTGACAGTAGTAGCTGTCCTCCTCACCCCAGAAGGCACTCACAGTCCTTGAGCATGCAGTTCTTCATATATAGCCCACATGTGTCCACAATGCTGCTCTCCAGCCATTGAGCTTTGCTCCTTTGTGAATCAGATGTAGCAACAACAACAGCAGCAACATCAACAGCAGCATCATCTCCTCCGGTGTCCTTCAGGTAAGTCCTTAACCTTGTGTGGTAAACAAAGTGCAGTTGCATTAGGTTTTTTTTCACTGTAAGTGTGTGTAAGTGAGTGAGAGGGGTTTGCTGTCCATTAACCAGATGTGGTCCTCCATACCAGGGGTGGAGCTATAGGAGGGGAGAACAGCGCAATTGCCCCCGGGCCCAGGGTGCTGCTTCTTGCACCCCAGAGTGGTGGATGGTGAGCCATTTATAGGGCCATATGCGGGCCTATCAGTGTTTTGCCCTCGGGCCCTGTGTACAAATGTTCCACCACTGGTCCATACACACAGTGTAGCCGCCTATTCCAAAAGGTCTGAAGTGTTGCTCCAGCGATACGTCACCAAATATGAGTGTCTGTATGAGCACACAGTAAAGGTCACAGCTCCATCCTGGGATAAGAAATGGGAAAATATTGAAAGAAAATGTATGGATTTTCTTTTGTTGAAAAACATTCAATAGCATATTTATTTTAGGTCAAGCCCCATTATTTTCTTTTTGTTGTAACAGTAGAGTAAGATTGTGTGAAAATGGTGGACAAATGGTGTTTCTGGGTGACAGCCATGGCCGTAGCCACACATTTTTTAATCTCAGTTTTTGCATACAATTTCAATTGACATTTTTATTTACATAGCTTTTGTGTATGGGTGAGTGTGTGGTACATACCATTGGAAAGGTATCTTTCTGCACTGTCCAACATTATCTCTCTCTGACTCGGCAATTAACATCAACAAACAGTAGTTGCAAAATTAACTGGTCATCATAGACAATCTATTTCTTCGGCCATCCTGCAGCATACAGGCCATGTCATATACTGACAGAATATTATGCCAATTGATCTCAAAGGTAGAGTTTGTTTTAGTAGTTTATATCCAGAATTTATGCTGCCATTCACAAGTGTTATCATTTCTATTCATCATCGCCATCTATTTCTGAGTATGCCTGTTCAAAATGTCGGAAATCTATATTTTCCATACTTCCATACTTTTCTCTACTTTGTTAGTTTCTTCTAGTAGATATTGATTGAAATATCAAAGTTGTGAATGGGCATGCATTTTCTAAATACAGCAAATTACAAAAATGGCTTATTCCTTTCAAGGTGCACTGTGTAATATGTTTTAGTAGTTTATTTCCAGAATTGGTTACCCATTCACAAATGTTACATTTTTCATGAATATCACCATCAAATTCTAAGTAGTCTAAGACTTAGCAAATTGCACTTCTCATACATGTAAATGGGGATCTCCTCCATTGTCTGCCACTTTGATTTTCCAGAAAGATATTTTCAGCTGCAACACATACTGTATTTTGGTCATACTAGTAAATATTAGTTCATTATTTAGCAAATATTCATGAAAAGACCAAAACTGGCAGTAGGCAGCACAGTTCCAATGAGCAGCATAGTTGCAATAGATACTCCGGGCACCATCCTACACAGTGCACCTTTAAAAAAAAATTGGCGTGCTGCCTATGGACCTCGCTTATTCCAAACTCCTGGCTACGGCCGTCGGCCATGGTGACAGCCTGGTATATCACAAGGACATACAGCACAGTAGACTTCCCTCTTCAGCTTCTGTCTGATATACTTTATCTAGCATTTCAGTTCTTACTTTGGACTGCCAACTTCCTCTTTTACCTTTAACTGAGTAACACTGTACCTGATTTGATATTCAGGGCAAGAAAGGGGGAAAATATCTAATTATCACCATTTAATAACGAAAAGGCCTCGTCGTGATGGAGCCACATATAAGACATGTGAGCAATGCGAGCAAGTGCGACAACAACAAAGCGCAGTGGCAGCGTGGCAAGCGAAAGTGAAAGAGGACTTCTTCTATTAGCGCGGCGTGGCCGCTTGGAGCACATTGGTAAATATTCATACGGCTCTCCTTTCATCATCAAAGGCGCCCGGGCCATTTCAGCGGCGGCCGGGCTGAAGCAGCGAATGGATGCCGTGCCGCGCCTCCTGCCACAGTCTCTACGGCACGTATCCACACAGTATATTTTTTTTGCCACGATTGAATATTACAGGGGGCTAGATATGAGGGGTGGTAGTGGTAGTGGTGGTGGGTGTAGGGGGCATTGCTGACACCTTAACCTGCTCAGTCGTGTGGCAGGAGGGAGGGCCTGAACACCAACACAAACAACGGCGAAGGTGCTAATGACTGTGTTCTGACTAGCGTCGAAAGGGGGGGGGGGGGGGGAAGGAGGGGAAGGAGGGACGCAGGGAGTGAATCCCGGTGAGTGTCGCGGTGGCGTAATTAGATTATTTATGTCGGCCGCCTGAGCTAACCTGATTATTTCACATGCGATGCGACGCGCCCTCTCTCTCTCTCTCTCTCTCTCTCTCTCTCTCTCTCTCTCTCTCTCTCTCTCTCTCTCTCTCTCCCCATGCTTGCTTGTCTGTCACGGCCTTTTCAGCCAGTTAACTTTGCATTAATAATGGCTTGTGAAATGCGGCGTAGGCTGTATGTGTGTGTGTGTGTGTGTGTGTGTGTGTGTGTGTGTGTGTGTGTGTGTGTGTGCATGTTTGTTCATGTGTTTGCACGTGTTTGCATGTGTGTGTATGTATGTTTGTTTATGTGTGTTTAGTTGGTGTGTGTGTGTGTGTGTGTGTGTGTGTGTGTGTGTGTGTGTGTGTGTGTGTGTGTGTGTGTGTGTGTGTGTGTGTGTGTGTGTGTGTGTGTGTGTGTGTGTGTGTTTAGTAGTGTGTGTGTGTGTGTGTGTGTGTGTGTGTGTGTGTAGAGGGCGGAGTAAGGGGAGGTGATGGGGTTGGTATTGGTGTTATTACACCCTGAGTAGAGGCAGAGAGGGGAATTAGAGGAAACTGAGCTGTTTGTCCGTCAGCATACGAGGCGAGCTGGCAGCCGTGCATTACCGTCATCATCATAGTCAAACTTCTCTCGGCCTGCCAGGAAGTTGGAACGCTGTGTGTAAACACAAATCAAGGAGTCACTAATCCCACAACCTTTATACATGTCTCTTGTCGTGTGTGTGTGTGTGTGCGTGTGTGTGTGTGTGTGTGTGTGTGTGTGTGTGTGTGTGTGTGTGTGTGTGTGTGTGTGTGTGTGTGTGTGTGTGTGTGTGTGTGTGTGTGTGTGTGTGTCTATGCAGAGAAGTTCAACACGGCTATCATAACCCTGGTCCCCCTGTTCCACGCCAGACACACGTCACAAGCCTGTGACAAGGACACTGACATTGAGGGGGAGCTTTGCCTTTAGAAAACCAGGATGAGCGAGCGAGTATGTGTCTAAGCAGCAGCAGCAGACCTTTCTATACTTCACACTCACTGCGTCTTAGGCACCGCTTACAACAGAGGACAGCGTTTCACAGAGAGGCAGACTGGCGGTGTCTCAGTAGACACCACACTATGCAGTAGCTGTCCTCCTCCTCCTCCTCCTCCTCCTCCTCCTCCCGGTCTGTCTCCCGTCTGCCCAGATCCGCCGTCAGTGTATAGCTGCG
>NC_085862.1:49752679-49755179 GCF_034702125.1 Engraulis encrasicolus | reverse complement strand
CCATACACACACACACACGCACACACACACACACAGGGGGAACAGAGGGGAGGGAAACAGAGAAAGCTGTCATCCCCATCGCTCAGTGCCTGCCATCCCTCGTTGTGAGCCTATCGTGGCTGGAGATCTCTCTCCATTAAAAAGCGGCGGTCGTCAAACGCTGCATCCGAGTGTGAGATGTGGGAAATAAAAGCTCCCTGCAGAGCAAATGTGTGGCAGGCCCAGCAGCAAGTGTGTGTTAGAGTGTGTGTGTGTGTGTGTGTGTGTGTGTGTGTGTGTGTGTGTGTGTGTGTGTGTGTGTGTGTGTGTGTGTGTGTGTGTGTGTGTGTGTGTGTGTGTGTGTGTGTGTGTGTGTGTGTGTGCGTGTGCGTGTGCGATTTTCAGGCTGGTAGTTGTAGTGGAAGAGTGGAGTTAGAGAGGAGAGACATATAACAAGAGGTGTGTTTTTTATTGAATTGTCAAAGCTGGAACAATGTCTGCGTTGCCTGTTCAAAAGGCAGGCCCGACGTCACCCCACGCCACCCCCCTTGTTTGTCTGCAGTTTGTCTCTGTGTTTATGGTTCTTGCTTTGTGTTAAAGCCACGTTGATGCCCTCCGCACCGCGGTTGTCTAGCCACTCTCCCGCTAACGTAGCATCCGACGCAAAATATAAAAATATATACGATTCACATAAACAGGTTGTCATAAAAGGCCACGATTGTCACGTAAATACACACAAACTCACACATACAGTACAAACATATTGTGTGTGTGAGAGTGCGTGGGTTTCTTTCACAACAACAACAGAGAGGCACCTTTTGTACATATAGTGATTTCCTCTGAATGCTGACATCAAGCAACAACAATAACAAACTGTGGGTTTAAGCAAGCCACCAGTATAGAACCTCGTCTGAATAGTTCATTTTAAAAAACAACCTCTGGGCCCTGCCGTCTTATGGTAGGGCACTGTTTTACTACACCGGCGCCCAGGGTTCGATTCCGGCCTGGGTCATTTGCTGATCCTTCCCTGTCTCTCTCTCTCCCCCCACTCATTTCCTGTCTCTCCTCCACTGTGCCGTCACAAATAAAGGGAAAAAACCCTAAAAAATATGTAGTCCTTTAATGCTTGACGTACCTCCAGGGGCACACTGTAATAGTCATTGAAAAATTAACTACCACTACCATAAACTAATATAACTAAGGGCCTTTAGTAAGGCACAAAGACTTGATCATTGCCATTCTAGTAACAGCAAATTTATAACGCTGTGTCTTAATGAGTTAAAAAAACAACCTCAGCTAACTTCCTGTTTGTTTACGAAAGGGAAACACACTGTGTACTTTGGCGCAACCCCCCTCCCCCCTCTCCCCCTCTGAGCTAGAGACCCCAGATAGCTGTACCTCCAGCTTCTATAGGCAATAATTGTATAATTTGGTTTTGATTGCTGCAGCATCTCTGGCGCTGGATCACTCTGGTGAGTGGTGGTGGGGTGGGGTGGGAGGGGTTGAGAGGAGCACTAGGGGCTTAATGAAGGGGCTTTTCACTACACGTTTGCATCGCACTTGCCAGTGCCGAGCCTCAATTAATCCCCCCCCCCCCCCCATCACCTGACAACCCCCATACACCCACTTTCTCAATCAGCTGTGACAGCGGCGACCTGCACAACATATGAGACAGACGATGATGAAGATTGGGTGATGATGAAGAAGACGATGTGGTGGGTTTTAGATAAGGTTTTTTTCTGATCTGTTCTGTTCTGGCTGAGGAGGAATGCCTTTCTCTCCAGCAATCAGACTCTGCACTGGAGTGTAGTGGGCCTGTCAGCGAGTGGCCATATTGGCCCTGGATTGCTTGTGGCCACTCATCCAGGCCAGCTGCTTCTCTGCACAGGCCAGTCAAGCACATCACGGCGGTCTATAGGGGGCCTACAGTAAGTCCACACATGTCCACATACAGTACACACGCGCATGCACACACATACACATACACACACACACACACACACACACACACACACACACACACACACACACACACATATTCAGAGACATACACATTGGCACGTGCACACACACACAGACACACGCACATTCAGAGACATACACATTGGCACACGCGCACACACACACACACACACACACACAAAGAAACAAAGCAAAGAAACAAGCACTGTCAAATATACTCATAGGACATTGAGTTTAAAGGTATACATTTCCACTTAACAACTAAAAACTGCTACACAGTTATGTTTTGAACATATTGTATGAAGGTGTCTCAAAGTTATATGAATTGATCCCTCAATATTGTCTGTCAGTATAATACACTGTGATATTCTAAATAATCCTTGATATCGTGTCTGTCTGTTGCAGGGCTGGTCCAGCATAATACATTTTGCCCTACTGTATGTCCTCTCTCCATATTGTACTCTGTTGTCGTTTCAGATCAGAAACCAGAGAGACATATCAGGAGATTACCAGACATCACAAACCCTCCCTCCCTCCTTCCACGGCTGTTAAATTCACG
>NC_085862.1:49737679-49745179 GCF_034702125.1 Engraulis encrasicolus | reverse complement strand
CACTGATAGGCAGAGATACTAAAAAGCAGAAACAAATAATTTTAGAGCTTACTAACCCTAACCCTAGTGTCAAACAATATTACATTAGTTGCGACTTGGGAAAAGCCAGACTATGATAAATTGTTGACGTTATTGTTTAAACAGGTAAGCACAGGCTGGCACAGGTTACAACAGCTTTCAAGGTGTGTCGTGTTTTTGATAGATAAGGTCAAGTAGAATACAAGAGGGGAATCCTGTACAGCCATGACGTACGTACAACATGACACGTGGATATTTTGGTCAGCGTGTTGTTATTGCTTTCAAACATTGTACACGCATTCAACACAAATCTCTGGTTCTGCCTGCTGTGCTAAGAAAAACAAATCATCATTTATAATGACAGTTTGGCTTTCACGGCTCAGAAAGCGACATATGCTTTAAATGTCAAACATGTTTTTGCAGTGCAAAGCACTGGGCAAATAGTTTTTATGTTGCGCTGCGTTACCTGCCACTTTCACCCTTCACACACATACACCTGTCTGACCTCTCTGGTGGTGTCCACTGTTCCAGATGTGACTGATACAGGCACAGAGTGTGTCATCACAGACAAAACCCTGTTTAAACAGATCTCAGGCCCTGTCTATGAAAAACAAAATTGAAAATTGTAAATGTCATGCAAGTCAAATTTTGCAATGCCCATACAAGTGTCGAAGACAATGTGTCAACATATTCTAAATCACAGAAAGTATTATTTTGCAGACAAAATATTGTATCTATTATGCTATTAATTGTGGATAACTCTTTTCATTACAGATAAGCAAACGAATAATAATTTATGTCTTCATTCAGAAAGTTATTTCCATGAAGGTGAAATGTGAACATGTAGCAATGTCACTTACTCGACATTGTCCAAAAAAATCTGATGGCGTTTCCATACATGGTAGGCCCCTATGGACTGGTATGGACCAACAAATGTAATGGATAGTTTGCTTTAGCGTTTTTGCATGAAAATGCATTCGCTTACGACTGCGCGGAAGCCTAAGTGATTAGCTGTTAGTATTGGGAAAAGTCCCAGAAGGTCGAGATGTCAATGCCTAGCTTCCTATACGACCTGACCCTCACAAAAGAATTCCTGAGTGTGCTAAATCCACCACTAGCCATGCAGTAAACACCACAGCTGCTGGCTAAGGACTTGGAGAGGAAGCAAACTAGCTAAGACACACAGCTAGCTACACCCTTAAAAATGATGGGTTGAAAATAACCCAATTCTTACTACCGTGCTGGGTAACTATTGGACCAACCTCGCATTGGGTTGTATTTATACAATGAATTGGGTTATAAATTTCAACCCAACAGGTTGAGTAAAATAATTAACTCAAATGTGGGGTTATTTCTAACCAAACCGTTATATTGAATGTACTTCATTGTTGGGTTATTACATCATATCCTATATATGGGTTATACAGCCCCAATATTCTGTTTAAATTACTTAATTATGAAGTTAAATTTACCCAATAAATGTATCACTTATTATATGTGACACAGACTGTGCAAAATAAGCACACCAGTTTGTGCAATACATTGATTTTATTGTCCCATTTTGTTTTCACACTTTTCAACAAAGATGATTGCATTTAAATATAAAATAGAGCAATATAACAGACATGTTATCATACAGTCAAAAAAGGCAGGAAGGGATATTATTCAAAAACATGGACCAAAAAAATGGAAAAATGATAGGGTAACAACACACTGGGAAACACTTTCAAGCATTGCACATTATGGAAAACTCATTATTTACTAATATAGAAAAATAACATAGCCTACTTTTTCAATATACACTTTCAAAGTTTACAAAGAAGACCCATGTTGAAAGTGAAGGGCATTATGCCTTCAAGTTGTTTCTAGGAGCACATTTTTACTTGGGAATAGAATGGGGAAAGGTTATATGAGAACCTCAATGTTGATACAGAGATTAATAAATGTGTTTGTAAGACTGCTTTGTGACAGTACCTAAACACTAGAAACAACCAAATAGCTGAGGTCATTGTAGTGTCACCATGAATTTGCTGTATTGATGTAAACCAGGGGTGGGGAACCTATGTCTGGAGGGCCGTTTGCGGCCCTTGAGGCCGTTTTATCCAGCCCCTGAGACAATTTTAATATTATGCAGCTTCATATGAAATATGGCATATTTTGTAAAAGAAACATTTGCAATACAATGAAAGTTATATTCAGGGGACATATAGAAGTTAAGGTCTGTTTTAAGGTGGCTGCATTCCATATAGGCCTAGAGTGCAGGGGGAAATCCTACTTGGTTTGTGTTAATTGTACGGCCCTCGGAGGACTTTCACGGCCCTCAGAGTAATTTGAAGTGGCCCTTCAAATGAAAAAGGTTCCCCACCCCTGGTGTACACTTACAATAATACACAGTGTTTCCAAAACCAAATGTGTAGAGCAGTGCATTCTGTGTAGAATTTGCAATAAAATCTTAGCTGGGTGTCCCTTTTAAAGGACTGTGCGCATTGAAGCTGGAATTGCTGCCTCCGCCTCCTGGGTACAGAAGCCTCATCAAAACTCTCTCGGCCTCTGAATGAAAAGAAAAACACACATGCGACATAATCATTTAGTTACAAAATTATAAAATGATGATGACATTGCAAGACAGGTCAGACCATCTGTGAATTAAATGGCTAAATAAGAAAGTGTTAGCTAGTAAAGAAAGTGTTGGCTATTAAAAACAAATATCAGAAAACAAAAATGCTTCTGATATGAGGATCCAATTGAATGAGGTCAAATCACTAGCAATGAAACTCAATTTGGTCAAGGCTTAAGTGTATAAGGATGCACTAGTGGTAGCCAAACTATTGCAACACGGACAAAACAGTGACTTACCCACAGTAGGCTAGTGCTGCACAATGAAGAATGCCTCCTTTCTTTCAGCAACATCCAAGCAAATAGCCTAAAAAAATGGTGAGAAACACATTTGAAATTATTCTAACTGAATAATAGGCCGCATCCATTTAGTTGCAGCAAAATACATTTTTAAGTAGGCTATGCTCATCACATTACACCAAGGAGGTCTATCATTGCATTACACCAATGTCAATACATTATTTTTCTTTGAAAAGCACCGTATTCGCTTTGGCCTGCCCACACCGAAAACTATAAATAGGGCCCACTACTCACGGCAGTCAGTCGGTGCACTGCACTGTGACAGGTGACAGCTCTGTTCAGTCCTGGACGTCTCCTTCCTTCTTTTCGTAGCTGCAATCATATAGCAAATAGAAAGCCACATTGTTGTTAAACCAGAGGTAGTAGCTATACCATGCTCGCTGACATACAGTGTTAACCGTCCTGACATGTCTGTATATCGAAGCCCACTTCGCGGACGTCCAGGCTTATCTGAAAAGCTGGTTCTAAAACCACACAGACTAGCAATCAGCCATGAACTAGCCTACCTTGAGCAGAGCTGCAGATGCCAGCAGCAATAGTCCAACTGAATAGGGATACACGGCACGTCCGTATTTTCCGTTGTTGTTAATTTCTCTAACTTGTGCTGATTTGTGCTACTTATTCCACGCGAACTCGCGGCAGAGAGTTGATAATATTTGCCCGCCGAGAGACCAACTTCAGAGCGGCGGCACTGCGGCCAGTTATTTGTGTCGAGAGTTACCGTGGAAACCAAAAGACGGTTGGACACAGATTGAAGTTACAGGCGAGTTTCGTGAAATTAAAATTCATCCCATCTGGTTTCGAGACGAGATTCATTCCAGTGTTTCTTATGATTAGATTAGTTGACTCCATTTCCATTGCTTTAGGTAATTGAGAGTAACCAACGGTTTAGGTTTGTGTATAGACTACCTTGGGCAACGGTCTTCTTATTCTATGGGTTCATACTTCATAGATCGATCGTATGGAAGATAAGACATGCGTTGGATGAACGAATGGCTATCACACATCTATCAGCTTTAGGCAGTTAACTAAAGTTAGCTGGAGACAAAACAGTAAAAACACATTACAAACCTTCATTTTTGTTGAAGACTCCGGTCAGTTCACTTCTTCCAGGGCGGGCAGGCAGAAAGAACGTTATCTGCAGGGAACTCTGATTTCAAACGTAGCAGGGCAACACAGTGTTGGGTACAATAAACCAGTGAGTTGGGTTATTGTGTAACCTAACTAATAACCCAATCAGCAGAGTAGCATAGATGTTCCCCACTGTACCAATATTGAGTTAGAGTAACCCAACACTGCATTAGAATAACCCAACACGTTTACCCAACAGCTGTTATTCAGCACTTGGGTTGACAAAACAACACAGCATTTCTTAGTGTGTAGACTAAACCCTAACAGTAACGCTGTCGTAAAACTTGCACTTGTGCTATGTTTGTTTCTGTAAATACGAGGCCACAAAAAGGGAAGGTCTTATCTTTATGAGATGGATGATGTTTGTTTCTGCGTGATATTAATTGGTTGTTTAACCCCTGTTCACCTGGACAAGGCAAACATGCCAAATTAGCCGGCCTTAAGAGCGGTAAATCAGTTTAATAGCCGTGCGGTAATCTCTGCAGGATTAGTTTAGAGAGGCGGTGATTCATGCAACTAATGTTGATGAAGGAGGTAGTGGTCATAAAACATTACAGCTATTTTGCAAGTGGGAGAGGTGTGCAATGCAATCTCTCACTGCATGAGTGACAACACCATCCGGTATGTGGCAATTTTTTTCAGCAACAGTGACTGCCAGCACATGATTGTGAACACCTATACAGTTGCGCCTTGCACAGTTCTTTTTTTTTTTTTTTAAAGGACTCCCTGGCAAAGTGACAAGCAAGCGTGACTCAGAAATTCCTGCGAACCAGGTGAAGACGGGGAAAAAAAGTACAAGTAACACCCTCAACCAGGTAGAGCCAAAACAACAAATTTAGGACTGTAGACAGACAAAGTCTAGTCTAGTGTTCCCACGGTGTCGCAGAAACCATAAACAGAATTTAAAAAAATAATAATCCTGCAGCAGTTGATATAACTGGATGCAGTGATACACTGGAGGGGGGGAGGGTGGAAAGTGGTGGCCTTGTGCACGAAACGCACAGCTGTGGGTGGTGTGGGTGCTCTGGACATGGCGGTGCCTGGGCGGTGGCATGTGTACACACACACACATAGGTCAGCGCTAGTGTCAGGAAGTGGGCTGGGAACGGGAGTTAAATCCCGAGATTAGAGCGGAGACACGGAGCATGTCCAGCTCAGGCCTATACTTCCTGGTGGCCCTACCCTGCATGGCGGCCACAGCAGACAGATATTTGGGTCATGAGACCACCGAGGAGGGGGGTTGGAGGTGCGGAGATGGATGGATCATTTCTTCGTTCTATGTACACGTATGTGTTCCTGTATTCAGTGTTTATATATTTTTTGCTAATTGTGTCCTTTTGTATCTTTCTTGTGTTTATCAATTTATAGAAAGCTAAAAAATAAGATTGAGGTTGGAGGTTGGAGGTGGAACTGTGGATGGAGCATTAGAGAAGTAGAGAGTGGAGTAACTTTATTAATCTCAAAAAGAATTCAAGATGGCCAACAGAATAAACATAAATCACATTCTCCAATCCAACACATCTCGCACTGACACACATTTGCAATGAGACCCCAGAAGAGACTCAGGGCTGGACTGGGGGAGAAATAGGACCCAGGCACTTTTGGCTTACAGGGGCCCCTCATAATTAGCGGCACAGAACTGACTCACTGGTGGGCCCCACACCGTCGTGGGCCCCTTTTTTCAGAAATGTAAAACAATTCTTTTTTAGGGCCAAAACATACCAAGGCGGAACGGAACGGTCACGGGACGAACGCGGTCTTTCTGCTTAGTTTTGGCCGGCATGTTTTCTCTGCCTTTCACACTGACAGCGTCGGCGTGCGCGGCCAGTCCTATTCAAAACCCTCCCCACAGCCAAAGCTAGCATGCTACTTTGCCATTCATTTGAATGAGACACCGCCGGTCGCCGGCGTGAAAAATACGCTCGAGTTCTATTTTCCAAATGCAGCGCGGCGCAGAGCCGGCTCCCGCGCCGCTGACGCTCGACTACCGCCGGTTGGTGTGTAAGGACAGATATGTTTCAATGTATTTTCACAGACGCCGGTAAAAAACGCAGCCGTTCCACGACGCTTTACCGCCCTTGTGTAAGACCCCTTAACATTTCTCAAAGTAGGGTCCCACAAGGGTGCGGGGCTCACCGGGAAATGCCCACTATGCCAGATGGCCAGTCCAGCCCAGTAGAGAGGGGTGGTGGGGCGGGGGGTGGGCTGGAGGTGAAGAGCTGCAAGAAACCATAATATTGCCATCACCACCTCTGGCGGACTAGAGCTCTTAAAAACAGACCCAGACTTTGCCTCACAAATACTACAGCCACTTTTCATAAAGATCTGGAAGAAAAAGGAAATTCCTGATGACTGGTTGGAAGGAGTTATCATAAAGATACCAAAGAAGGGCAACTTGAGAGATTGCAATAACTGGCATGGAATCACACTTTTATCAATACCAAGCAAGATCATGACCAAAATCATTGTGCAACGTCTTACAGAGGCTGTGGATGACAAGCTAAGGAAAGAGCAGGCAGGTTTTCGTAAGGGGAGAGGATGCATTGACCAGATATTTGCACTGAGGAACATTATAGAGCAATGCACAGAATGGCAGAGGCAATTGTACATTAATTTTGTTGATTTCGAAAAGGCTTTCGACAGCATACACCGAGAAAGCCTCTGGAACATCCTAAGGATGTATGGTATTCCTCAACACATAGTAGACCTCATCAAGACCTTCTATAACAACTTCAACTGCAGAGTAGGAAACAGTAGCTTGTCCTTCCATGTAAAGACAGGAGTCAGACAAGGATGTGTGATGTCTGCATTGCTCTTCAATATCGTCATAGACTGGGTAATGCGTCGCACAACTGAAGGAAAAACAAGAGGTATAAGATGGACCCTCTTCTTAGCATTGGAAGACCTGGATTTTGCTGATGATCTAGCACTACTATCACACAACCACCAACATATACAAGAGAAAACATCACGACTCGACTACTTTGCACAACAAGTTGGCCTGAAAATCAACAACCGAGACCCACATCCGATCCATGTTTATGATGAAGCTCTGATGACAACCAAGGAGTTCACCTACCTTGGCAGCACTGTAACAACTGATGGGGGTGCGCACAGTGACATAAGAAGCCGAATCAATAAAGCCACAAATGCATTTAGAATTTTGAACAACATATGGAAGTCCCAGCAATACAGAACCAAAACAAAACTTAAAATATACCAGAGCTGTGTGCTATCTACCCTCTTGTATGGAGCAGAATGCTGGAGGATGACAGCAAGTTAGTGCAAACTATCAGTGTTCCACACAAGAATTCTGAGAAGGATATGTAGGATTTTCTGGCCCAATAAGATCTCCAACAAAGACCTGCTTACTAGGTGCCAACAAGACAGCTTGGAGACCATAATAGTAAAGTGACGCTGGAACTGGATTGGACA
>NC_085862.1:49722679-49732679 GCF_034702125.1 Engraulis encrasicolus | reverse complement strand
GGCACACACACACACAGACACGCACACGCACACATCCCCCCCACACACACATATACACACACACATGCATGCACACGCGCACACGCACACACACACACACAGACGCCCACACACACACACGTGACCACAGACACACACACACACGCACTCACACATGCACGTGTGCACAAAGACACACACGCACACACGCACACTACACACACACACACACACACACGCACACGCACACAACCACACACACACGCACCTCCTATCCAGACATCCAACCCCCTCACCTCCCCATATCAGCACTCATTAATACCCTCCACTTTAAACTAGGGGAGAATTACTGAAAATGCCTCAATTATGCTCGCCGAAGACTCACTTTGTGCATTTATTAAGTGGTTATTCCACTAAGCGTGGGAGAGACGGGGATGAGGGGGGAGGGGAATGTTAAAAATGCAGGTCTTCGGCAGACATAAAAAGGTAACACTTCCCCTCACCCAAGATGTCTAATCCCGAACAGATGAGAGATGGGGCTTTTTGCTTAGAAGTATGGATTATTTGTTTATGTGGGTCTAGAAGCACTGGCTTTTAAGATTTGTACCATTACCCGGCGAACAATATAATCTCATATTCTCATACGCGGTGCATTTCCAATTCAAAGCGAGGCCCCCCCATCTTGGCGTGCTGTTGGGGGAATAATCACCTAATGCTTACTACAGCATTCGAAGTCGCAGCAGAGATGATGGTCTATTTGGGGTTTTTGCGCAGCGACTTGCTGCTGTAGTAGCTGTGTGAAGAGCAGTCTGACCTAACCTCTCCTGCTACATTCTTCATCTCAGTACGCCGCAGCAGAAGAGCAGAGTTTTCGTATATATATATAGGCGTGCAACTGCACATGCCATCACAAAAGATTACTCAGCGTTTCCAACAGTGTTGCCAATTCTACACAGTGAGTCCACATTTGGGATGGTATGGGAAATCTTCCAGATCTACTGCTGCACAAGGCAGCGTAAAAGGATAGCGGACAATAGTGAAGTGGCAACAAGAACTGCACTTGCTGAGAAGCTGAGGCTGATAGAAAATGCCACATACGCCACATAACAGCACAGCCCTGAAAACAAACAACCCTTCATGGTGCCAGATAGATATTGCCTGATTTTAACCTGACCAAACACCCTACTCATACACACACCCCCTTCCCCACCCTATTTGCCTCAACCCTGGAGGCATAACAACCTTGGGTACAACAAGAGTGGAAGGAGGAACGAGCATCTTTAAATGACAGTGTGTGGTTGAGTGCCGCTTGCTGGCTCTGTGCCATGCTCATTTTCCCTTCCTCGCAAATGTGACAAACTCCATGTAAACTGCACCTGCATCAATTATTTCCCAATTAGTAACAAATACTCTGCAATTACGGCGAAACCTTCACACTGAGTTCTAAAAGGGTCGTTAAAAAAAATGTAGCTAGCCCGGAGGAATGACGGGTGGTTTGCCCATCAAACGGAACATTAATCAGGAGGACAGCGAATCCATAATGTAACAGACAACTATTTCTTCTCTCCTCTGCTATTAAATAGGCTACATGTTTTTTTCCTCCAGAATTATTTGCCACAACAGTTTCATATCAGATGAGTAATTGACAGGCTTGACAAACCATCAGTAGACGTCTGTTTTGCTGGACTACTTTGCAGATATACAAAAGAAAAACCAATGTCAACAACCATGCTTGCAAAATTGGACAAATACGTGAAGGTATGACATTGAACAACAAATGAGAAACGTAATGGTGCTGGACATATAAAATCAATTTTAGATTTTGATATACAGTGCATATGTATAGGTTTGATCAAAAGTGCATTTCCTGTGCTTTTACAAAATTCATATATTGGCTCGAATGTCTTTATGTTGTACACGTATTCAACCTGATCATAAACAGCTGTATATTTCATATCCCAAAATCATGTAAAATGATAATAATAAAAACAGGATGCACAGGATATTCATATTCAAATCAACTGTTAAATTGTGGGATGCCAACTTGTTTCCTCACACAGGTAAGATTGAAACCAGGACAAAAGAAAGTAGTTTGGGGATCAAAAGTGGTGAAGGCAGGCACACAAACAGGAAATTAGCCCCCCTTCCTCCCCAATCATTTGAAAACTAAAACTACGCGATAAGGCTGTCAGGACAGACACCAAAATTCTAAAGCGAAAGTTGTAATCTACGTCAAAACACCGGTTAACAGGACCCATAGAGAGAGGAGCAGAGAGGAGGAGAGGGAAAGGGGAAAACAGGCCTGCATATAAAAAACTGGATGTCAGTCGACACCTCTCTTTTTCTGCTGAGATGAAATGGCTTGTTTGCTCCGGGAGAGTGTTTAAACTGACGGAAGCCGGCTGATGTCTTGGCACGACCCTCTGGGGCTGGCACAATGCAAAATGTCCCGCGAACACACCTGAAAAAAGGAAAAAACCTATTCACTGGGTTTCACATGAGCTGTTTTCGTCACATAACTGCAGGCCCGTCATTTCGCTGTCTCTCACTGCACTAGGGGTGGTACAGCTAGGATTGATCACCTTCAGACAAGGGGTACGGATACAGAAATCAAATGAAATGGCATACACACACAGATGCATACACACAGCTGGGGGACTCATATGATTGCGGTTGCCAAATCCAAAAAAATACTCATCTCAATGGCTGTAGGTCTATGTGTCGCCTGTGCCGTCTCTTAAAATATGGCCACCATGTTTGGTAAAGTCAGGGCACACTATACATGGGTTCAACTGTTCCACTGTCTGTCAAAAAATTAGCTCACGTGGTTGGCTGCCAGTGTCTTGCCCCTCCTCACAACACTGTGTTGATAAACAACAACAAAAAACAACTATAGTGTTTCTGCAAGAGGAGGGCTGCTTTCTGATCATCAACTTATGGGTTATGTTCAGCAGAGATGCAATGGCCAGGGGGCTAGAATTAAGAAGGAGAGTGACTCCAAGGCGTGTTTTCACACACTAACATTGTTTATCTGGGTCTACATCCAGTGATTCATTAACCAGGAAAAACCCCAATGTCGATTTCGCATTTCCTCAAACTTCACACCTCAAATCGGTCTGCAGCTCTCACACGCAATCGTGCATCAGAAAACAGTGGTCAAAGTCTTTCAGGTAACCCTACTTTTCACCCTTTTCATTATCTTTAATACCCTAATCTCAATGGAAATGGACTGCACACAGCTGTGTTGTGCCTCTGCCTGCATGAGCGAGTGACTCACCTGGAGGAAGTCTCCCCGTTGGCACGGAACGTCCAAAGGCGATCTGAGGCGAGCCCTCGCTTGCTGCCAGGTGACGCCATCACCAGCAGGCAGCAGGCAGCAGCAGCGCTAATCAAATCAAACAAAAAGCACGATTAACACATATATCAGGCAGGCAAACAACCATGGCAGAGTGATGAGAGAGAGGGAGGGAGAGAGAGAGAGAGAGAGAGAGAGAGAGAGGAGAGAGAGAGAGAGAGAGAGAGAGAGAGAGAGAGAGAGAGAGAGAGAGAGAGAGAGAGAGAGAGAGAGAGAGAGAGAGAGAGAGAGAGAGAAAGAGAGAAAGAGAGAGACTTAGAGAGAGGGACAGATTTACAGAGACAGAGAGAGAGAGAGTAATGGCAAAGAAATGGTAAGATTTTCAATAAAACCAAGTATTTCATTACAAAAAGAGCCAACAGAAAGACTTAATCAACTTCATTAAAAGGGATCCTCTCGTTTTCCCGCCTTGTGCAGAATTAAATCATGGGAGTTTACCCTGCCCTAGTAAGTCTTTTGCATCTCTTTCTTTCTCTCTCTCTCTCTCTCTCTCTCTCTCTCTCTCTCTCTCTCTCTCTCTCTCTCTCTCTCTCTCTCTCTCTCTCTCTCTCTCTCTCTCTCTCTCTCTCATATATCTCTCTAGCTGTGGGTAAATGCAGCAGAACACTGGTACCTCTGATCAAAGTGTTTTAGGTGGTGTCCATGCAGATAAAGCAGGATTAGCAGGTCCTACTGAGCAAATAATTGCCCTTGCTTTGAAATCCAGCGTTAGCCGAGACCGATACCGTGCGTTTGCCATGGAGACCGCGAGCCTGGATGGCACTCAATGTGCGCACCTCCTCTAATTTGATCCTTCCCCCTTTTAATATGTTGTTGATAAATCCCGATCAAAAAACTTTACCCCCTTCATTTTTCAGCAGTACTCCATGATACATTGTGAACTTCAATAGAGGTTCTCTCAATTAATTAGTTACTTTCTTATCTTCACTTTTCCTCTCTCCTCTCCTCTCCTCTTCATAGCTCATGATAATGAAGTGAAGTGCGCACCTGTGGAGTAATCTCCCCATAGAATATTAATTAGAATTATTCAAAACAGGAAGGCATTTATAATTATCTATTTGCTTTTAGTCCGGACTAATATCCTGCCAAACAGTTTTTTTATTATCCTTTAGCAATTAAGTATATCCCCTGGAAAGGGTGTATCCTCCAAAAAGAAATTAAAATGGTGGACAAGTCCCATATAATTAGTCCTGAGCTCCTAGCTGGCAACACATGAAGGCATCGTAGGGGTATGCGGAGGAGCACTTGTGTGCACAGTAAAATTGCAGTGTTGATTAAAAACTTAGAGAGTCAAGTGAACACCTTCTAGACAGAATTTGGTCCCAGAGTACTCTTGAAGTGTTGATTTAACACAGCTTTTTTTTTTTTCAACCGTGTACACAAGATGCCCGGTAAATACAGTGCATTAGCTAAATATGTGCATACATTAGCATGGAGGCTGAAGATAAATGTGGTAAATACTAAAAAAAAACCAACAACACTATATTTTTTTTCATCCCATTTTCCCTTCTTCATACTTTCAGCAGGTCCCTATTTGTCTTCTCCCAGTGGTCCTGTGGCTGGCTCTCCACACAGACTCTCCGAAGGTTCACACAGCCAGCAAGCCGATTTACGGTCAGTTAATTAGCTGTTTGAGAGACAGTGAAGACGTGGTCCTCTCATAAGCCGTGTGCGATTTGTGCGGGTCCCTTCTGAAAAAAATATGTGTGCATGCCTTCTTTGTGTGTGTGTGTGTGTGTGTGTGTGTGTGTGTGTGTGTGTGTGTGTGTGTGTGTGTGTGTGTGTGTGTGTGTGTGTGTGTGTGTGTGTGTGTGTGTGTGTGTGTGTGTGTGTGTGTGTGTGTGTGTGTGTGTGTGTGTGTGTGTGTGTGTGTGTGTGTTATGCAGGTCCCTTCTAAAAATATGCACTCACTTCACTGTGTATGTGAGTTCGTGCGTGCCTGCATGCTTGCATGTGTGTGTGTGTCCGCGTACGTGTGTGTGTGTGTGTTTGTGTGTGATGAGATGGGACTCTCTAATCCAGCACTGTGTGTGCTTTCAGTCTTTTCGGAGCTCTCCTGGGCCCAGGATCCCTGAGAGCCCCCCGTCTCCCTCCCTCCCCCTTCCTCAAATCCCCTCACCAACCGCCACCCCCACCCGCCTCCCCCACCCCCCACCCGCGCCACAAACCAAGGGCCTGCCAGTGACTCTGAGAAATGTACACAAAGCTGCATTTACACAAGACGGCTCCAAGACAATGTATGTGTGTACATGTGTGTGAGTGTGTGTGTGTGTGTGCGCGCGCACGTACGTCTGTGTGTTTATTTATGTGCGTGTGTGAGAGTGAGAGACAGACAGAGAATGAAAGAGAGACCCCACCTGTGTGTGTGTGTGTGTGTGTGTGTGTGTGTGTGTGTGTGTGTGTGTGTGTGTGTGTGTGTGTGTGTGTGTGTGTGTGTGTGTGTGTGTGTGTGTGTGTGTGTGTGTGTGTGTGTGTGTGTGTGTGTGTGTGTGTGTGTGTGTCTGCATATGACTAGCTGGGCAGGGCAATGTGTGTTCTGTGTGGACCAATGTGACAGGGTCAGTGATACCATCACTCCCTTTGATCCCTAGCGCACGCACTCGCACGCACGCACACACACACACACACTCTCTCTCTCTGTCTCTCTATCACTGGTTCTCTCTCTCTCTCTCTCTCTCTCTCTCTCTCTCTCTGAAAGCATCATCCGGCAAGCTCAAACAAGACTAACGCCTCTGAGCCCAGAGTGCTAATTAATAAATAAAAGATGGCAGACAGGGCCCGTCTGCTGCCGTGGCGATCAGAGTGTGTGTGTGGGTTGTGTGTCCTGCGCTGCACTGCACTGCCTGCACACACACACCGCTCTTGTCGTGAAATGAATATATCAACAAACGCTGGCGCGGCCCCACCAAATGTTTGGCTTGGGGCTGACGTACGCAGGCTACAGGATCGGATTAACGCACAGGCTAGATGTGACTGCAGCCTAGGGCCCCCCACCTGCCAGGGGGGCCAAAAGCGAAAAATTGCGGAATTGTGACAGGATGCAGGATACAGTTGGTAGACAAGTTATCCTTAATTTCTGACTCATAATTATAACACTGTCGATGTACATTTGTAACCAAATTTGCCTTCCAGGGGTTCCCACAACCACCTGTCTAGGGGCTTCAGGCTGTCTTAATCCGGACCTTGCAGGGTACACTACACTATGCAGGCGGCTTCTCTAGCGCCGACGCCTCTTCAGCCGTACTGGTGTGGAGGAGGCCTTTATCAAGGCCAGCGGAGATTACAGATGATGGTGGAGAGGAGAGGCGTACACACACGTCGCTGCTGGTTACTCGCTCAGCGAATTAACTCAATAGAATGTCAATGTGTTCCAGCGAGACTAGCAGGCGAGTAGGCGAGTACTGTACAAGCGATGCGATGTGGGCGGATCCCGAGTTGAAAATATTTTATCTTCGAGCGAGGCGAGTAAGCGAGTAACCAATTGGAAGGCAGAGCTCGGTACTTCTCGCCTGTTCATTGGCAGTTAAAGCCGCGGGAACTTTCAGCAAACGGTCCATGAAAGAGAGGCGAGTAGGCGAGTAGGCGAGCAAGCGAGAAGCTAGTAAATAGCAGCGATGTGTGTGTACGGCCCTTTAGAGCGCTGCCTTACTTGGCACATCTTTCATCAGGGCCGCCAGTATATCACGCTGAATCACCAAGGGTTGGTGGTGGTGTGTCAATCAGGACGACTGTGTGTGCCTCCCGTGCTTCTATTCATAAGCACGGAAGCCGGTGGGGGGGAAAGGGGTCAGTTGTCCCGGGCCCAGGGATATGGAGGGCCTCAGATTTAGGGTCTCAGTACATTGCATGTATTAAATTAAGGGGGCCCTTCAGATGACTTTGGCCCGGGCCGGGGCCTGGCAAAAGCTGCCAGCAGCCCTGCTCATATAGGCCCATGTTGCCACACAAAGAGCTACACAAACGTAGAGCTGTCAAACAAGACCAAAAACACCAGGGTTATACACTAGAGTGTAAACTATTTTCAATTGTACATGCTGACTAGTTAAAACCTCAATTGTTTACCGAAGTTTTGTAGAGAGACAAAAAAACTTCTGAGCAATTGAATTACTCTTTTGAGCTGTTAAAAAAAAAAAAAGTTTGGGGTTTATAAAGGAATGGCAAGTGAATGCTGTCTGTTATTGTCCACCAAGTCTTTCAAACTTTCCCATTTTAAGTATAACATAACAGCATTCTTTCATTAGTATTGTTGGCTTTTTCGGCTCATTATTGGTGCCTTATGTTCTGTGCTTCTTGTGATTGAAGCAAAAGCTTTTTGCAAACAACTTTTCTTAATCACCAAGACGTCTTACTTAATTCTTAAATTTGTTCAAACCAACAGCTTAGTTGTCTGACAAACAATTGACAATGATGTCTGATTTGAAGGAGGTAGGCGTTTGACTTGTGGTTTAAAAAAAACAGTTCGACAACGTTCTCACTCCCATGTTAAAAAGCTTGAGAAGCTACTTCCTCCCTCCACCTCTCCCCAATCTACCTCTTCTGATGGAAACTTTATTCAGTCCTGAACAATATGCAATTACACATTGAGATAAACACATCAATGCCTATTTTAATTGTTTCAGACACAGATAGGAATGAAATTAGAATAAAATTAGTCTCTTTTTTTTACAACTTTTTCTGCCGTGCAAACTGACTCATTCTGCCACAATGAGAGAGCTGTTTAATTTGTAAATACACAATGGCTCTTTGTCTCCTTTGTTGCCTTTGACTTTCGGAAGAGCTGAAATCTTTTTAAAAATGCATTATTAATCGCCTTCCTGCCTACGTTTACATCACGCCGAATAACGGAATGTCATAAAGTGCAATTTTACTTGTTACTAAAATGACTGAATAAGTACCACATGTCAGTGTCATGTTTAAAGATGCACCACATGATATCTTTGTCACTAAACAGACAAAAATCGTTGGTAACGACATCCTGCATGCTTGCCTGTCACAACAACGCTCAGTCACTGCACTTGCTCAGATTGAAAGCTGTAATTTACTTCAAAAATTAATTATCGTGATTGATCAAAGTTTTTTGATTTTCCAAAGTCGAATGCTCCAACTGACAGGAAGGGAAAATGTGCATCTTTTTAAACGTTTAAAAAAAAAGACACAAGCATAAACTCTACAGCAATATACAGAATGTAAGTGCTGCTGGTAAAATCAATTTGAAGATGTTTAGGAAGAATTTCTCTTTACACGTTCAGCATATCTGTGAAATCTCACTGAAGGTTCTAAGTGGCTGCATCTGACCAAGTCATTCACCTTCAGTTTCAGCCTCTTCATAATTAACCAGTATTTAAAATGCAACCTCCAATTCAACAGCACTGGTGGATTTTCCAAGCCGTTCTGTGTCTCAATGAAGACATTTAGTGGCACAGAAGGGGCGCAACTCATTGAGGGTTGTGAGGTGAGAAGAGTAGAAGGGCCTTTCAGAGTCGCAGTGCATGTGCCGCAAAACCCATAAGTGTGTCTGGCTATTTTTCTAACCCAATACCGGGGACATAAAGGGCACAATTGGGCCCAGCAATATGGTCAATGCCCTGGGAAGTAGACAATTAGGCCTCGTGCCCGCAGCAAAAGGCCCTGAATGTGGCTGTGTACCATTGAGTTGATACGATCAGTAAACTTCCAGCACATCCATGGCTTTTACCATCACATGGGGCTGAAAAGGAGGGATTGGTCATACTTAACTGCATTTCGGCTGCTTGAGACAAAAGCAGAGCAGGAAAGAAAATGTGCTTGCTGCAAAAAAAAAAAAACAAGAGTTCAAGGAACTATATAGCACACTGGCAATTGAAATTCTATGTTTTGCTGTATACTCTAGCACTTTGGTGTTTTTTAAATCTATTTTATACAGCATTTCATTTGCGTTTCAAGCCCAAGGATGCTAAAATATATCTTAACATTCTAAGCCTTAAAACATCTAATTACAAGCAAGAAAGTTACAAACTAACTCAAATAAAATCAGTATTAATCGAAAAAAAGAGAGAGAGAAAGAAAGAAAAAATGTGCCTGCCATATATTGCAGTGGATTCACATGGCTATTAGTCTTTACCAACACAAGCCTGTGGAGCAAATTTTCCAATCTGACTTTAATCTGGCATGGTCTGTCCTAGTTCCCCGCAGTAATCTAGCATGGTGAATTTGAATATTTCTTTTTCTATTTACAGCAATTACAGCTTGTGTGTGTGTGTATATATAGATGACTGTTCTCATAGCGGTACCATTACAGGGTCATATAGTGCCACTGCCTCTGCTCAGATGAAGAAAACTTTTTTCTCTTTCTGTTAGTATTTTTAGTTCGTCCTTTGAGTTTAATTGAACCAGAAACAAGTTTGCTTGCATATGAAGAACCAAACAGAAGGGCTTCAATCACAGGCCTACAGTACATAGTATTCTTGAAATTGGGTAATTTATTTGGAGCTATACCTACTGTATATCTACATAAACTACCAATTTTTTAGGAACTGCACACTGAATGTGTGTTTCATTCAAATTTCAAATAGGTTGCAGTTATTTAATGTAGAGAAATATTGCTGCCATGCCCTATCCCTGTGCAAGACAACAAGTCTGTTTTCTGTGTTCTGTGCTTTTGAATGGCTAACTCTCGCCAACCCTGTT
>NC_085862.1:49715179-49720179 GCF_034702125.1 Engraulis encrasicolus | reverse complement strand
TGCAACGTGAGACATCCACGCAACTGGCATGAGTGGCAGGAACATCCTCTGCGTGTATCCATGTGTCATTTGCAAAAGGGGGACAGGGAAGACGAGGCTCACCAGAGGGGATCTAACCAGAGATCGCTTAACCAGGGATCCCCTCACTACAGACAAGTGGAGGGTGGAGGTAAAGCTTCCGGAAAACAGACAGAAAAGGGGGAAAAAGAATAAAGAAAAAGGGTGATTGTATTCATAACATTCTATTAACATATTCATCAAGGCTTATAATGCACTATGCATTCATACCTTACTCATAAATGTACTTCTAAGGCATCCATTCTATAGACAAACCCATTTGCATTCACACAATGCATTCTTCTTTACACTTCACTTGCATACGGCAGGAGACAGGAGTATTTATAATTAGTTTTGAATGCTTATTTAAGACACTATTTTGCTTTATGAAGGCATTATAAACTTTTGTATGCGTTTATAGAGTTCATGGAGGTCTGAATTGAGCTTATAAGATGTCAGCAAAAGAGCCTTATGGGAAGCGAGTAAGGTGTTAAAATGGTGGCCAAATAATCATGCAGACAAACTTCTTAACTTGCAAGTGGCGACAACGTGTTACGCACGAAAGTGATTGGCTGTCACAATTTTAGTGTCACAATAATAAAAATGTGCCATTGTGTGGGGGGTGCTGTTTTTGCATTGTGAAGTCTACTGCGGAGAAACAGTCCAATGATTTGACAAAAAAATGACACTTTTCCTACCTGCTTCTGACAGGGGTCTTTTTTTTTGGTACCTCATTGTGTTCCTCTGCTCAGAATGTGGACAGGGACTTTTTTCTCTAAGCGTGATGACTACACTTGGAGGGAAGAAGCACAGAGGAGAGGAGGGGAGAGGAGGAGGAGAGGAGGAGGAGGAGAGGAGAAGGAAGAAGAGGGGAGGAGAGTAGTTGCAGAGGAGGGGGGGGGTAAAGAGAGTAGAGGAGAGGAAAGGAGAGGAGAAGAGAGGAGGGGAGAGGAGGAGGAGAGCAGTTGGAGAGGAGAGGAGGAGAGAGGAGGGGAGGGGTAGGGAGGCCAGCACATTTACTTTCTGCGAGGAGAATTTGTGTTTGTAAGGAAGGTTCCTGGGGTCTTTGTTTTCAGGCCTTGATGTGTGACCAGTAGTCCACAGGCCTCCCCTTCACCCCTGGCCCTTTCTGCCAGTGCTCTGCCCACCCATACCGCCACAGCAGGGGGAAGGGCCCTCAGAAGAGAAGACTGAATCAAAAGCTCAAGGAGAAAAAATAGCTTTTCAGCGCTCTGATGTGTGGGAATCGAACGAGAGGCCTAGCTCAAAATCCGGTCTCCAGGCAACCAGCCTCGATATGCCAGGGGAATATCATTAAAGTTGGAAAACCAAAGCAGCCTTTCTGAATTAGTAAACCTAATCAGTGCAGTTACACAAAAAAAGAAGGGATGTGAGGAGAACTGGAGGAGGGAAAAAAGATGACACACCAACACAGCCGCCTCACTCCTAGACTGTCTGTCTATTCATCTAAACCTTTTTTTTGTTTAAAAAAAAAACTAGCGATATGATTGAAAGTTTATCAACATATAGCAGAATCTTATACAAATATAAAGGAGGCTTCTGTAAGTATAAAGTGAGGGTGTTAAAAAAACGAGAGAGAGAGAGAGAGAGAGAGAGAGAGAGAGAGAGAGAGAGAGAGAGAGAGAGAGAGAGAGAGAGAGAGAGAGAGAGGAGGTGTTGTAGAAACAGGTTGATGGTGAAATATGGTGACTGCCCCTGCTGCAGCTGGCCCTCCATCACTCACAAGATTAATAAGTTGCCGTTTCCAGGCCGACCAGAACCTAGTGGGAACCATCCAGCAGCCTCAGTGAATTGTGGGTAAGGGCTTCGCTTCACCACAAGCTGGCCCGGTTTACAGCTCTGTTTTGTACTGCTGGCCGCTTCAAGTGGGGAAAACATCTGTGACTAGAATGATGTCACCGCCAGGAAGGGTTGCCCGACTGCAGAACAGAAGATAGAGGAGAGGAGAGAGTCCCAAAAAACTTGCCAGGTTCTACCAGACTTCCCTTCAAGTTTTTCAAGTTTTGCCTGTTTCATAAAACGGATGGAAACAGCTATTTTTTTCCAGAAGTGAGCCAGAGTCAATTCCGAGGAACAGATAATGTGACGGTAAAGATCACAGAGTGATGGTATATCATAGATTAACACTGTCTTGATATGTCTAAATAGGATATATTTAGATTTAGGGCCTAGACAGAAAATCAAAGTAAGGTGATGAAATTATCATATCTATACATTACTTACGTTAAAGTGTGGTATAAACTGAACAATTAATGCTGCACAAATATCAGTCACATGACTCAGTTCAGTATAAAGCACAGCAAAAGTTAAATTCAGAGTTGTTCCACAACAAAACGATTACGACATGTATTCTTCCCGCTTTGCAATTATTAGGAAGCAAACACAACGCTGGAAAAAAAAATACAACTATGCCCCAATTTCCATAAAGAAGAGAAATGTTGAATTTTCACTTTAGAGCACATTGTGTTGAAGATTTTGAGTTATCAGTGTGAAAGTCTCCTCAGTTGAGTGGCTCCATCTCTGTCTGCCAGGGGGTTATGCAGTGGCAGTGCCCCCTAGTGGCCAGAAGGAAAACCTGCTCCCAGCCACATCAGCCAGGATTGGACAGGGCGACAGTGCCTGAGATCATATGGCGAATAAGACATGTCGTTTTTTTCCCCATCGCATTTCATTCAACCTTCTACTATACCGAAGGATTAATGGATCAAATAAGGTAATAGGCCTAAGTATTTTCTGCAGTTCTATTTATTATTATTATGCTTCTGAATTACCGTTTCCTTAAATATTTACCGTTTCCATTATATCCAGTGGCTTTGGTCTTCATTCCTTGGCATGGGAGCCCTCTCTTGTGACTTTGAATGAGGCTTTGTGTGTGCTGTGCGGCAGGGCCAGGCACCGGTTACGTTTTAATGAATCCAAAATAGCTTTTAACATTCAAACTGGCCCTTTGATTCAGATTTCACAGGGACTGTAAAGGGAACACAGTGGGTGCAATGAGCCAGAGCACCAGAGCTGATAAGGGGTGTATATTATAGGTAATCGGCCGCTATAATGTGACCTTAACACATTAGGGAGACAGACATGGCAGGCTCTCCAAGCACTGCGCTTATTTGATATATACGTATACAAGAAAGGCATATTGTGTGCGTAAGCCGCAATCCAACAGGGCAGAGGCCAGGAAGAGGAAAAATAGCCTCTCATACTCCTGTCAATTTTATAATTCCCACAAATAAACATTGCCTTTTTCATATCTTTCAAATAAGCACAAGGGTGTCCATAATCCACAGGCTTATTTGGTATGACTCATAAAAAGGCACACAGACACTAACAGACACACTCACATACACTTCAAGTCCTAATAGTGTGAGTGTGTCCAGTGTGCCTCTTGTCTTGGCCCCTGCACTGTTTTTTGTGTTTCATTGTCAGCAGACAGTCAGAGGTTCTCTCTCTCTCTCTCTCTCTCTCTCTCTCTCTCTCTCTCTCTCTCTCTCTCTCTCTCTCTCTCTCTCTCTCCTCTCTCTCTCTCTCTCTCTCTCTCTCTCTCTCTCTCTCTCTCTCTCTCTCTATGTGTGTGTGTGTGATACCCCCTTTCGCATTGTCTTTTGGTGTGTGCGTGTGTGTGTGTGTGTGTGTGTGTGTGTGTGTGTGTGTGTGTGTGTGTGTGTGTGTGTGTGTGTGTGTGTGTGTGTGTGTGTGTGTGTGTGTGTGCGTGCGTGCTTGCGTGCGTGCGTGTGTGTGTTTCTGGGCTCTGGCTAGGCTCTTGACATCACTTTATTGGATGGGGAACAAGGCCCTCTGCTGCGGTACGGTATCTCTCCATCGCCCACTGGCCCAGTAAGACAAAGGCCCACTCCCAGAAGAAAATTAGCGCATTTAGCTGTCAGCACCAAGCTCGCTTTTCAATCCAGACCAGCATTCATGCAGACCCGCAGACCCACGCTTCTCTATCTCTCTCTCTCTCTCTCTCTCTCTCTCTCTCTCTCTCTCTCTCTCTCTCTCTCTCTCTCTCTCTCTCTCTCTCTCTCTCTCGCTCTCTCTCACACATCTCCCTCAACTCCCCTTCTTTCTCTCTTTTTTTGCACAGAAACCTGATCCCTATATAGCTCAAAGATCAAGAAAAAAGGTGTAAACTGCACATAAATGTGATCAAGTGTCCCTCTATCAGATCCTTTAGATCTGGCTGAGACCCCGACTCTACCCCCCCCCCCCCCCCCTCCTCCTCCCCCAACTAACCTGACTGGATGGATTAGTCCTGGTCTGTTTATGCTGCCTAGCCTGCCTGTGACAACAGTCAAGTAGGGAAGAGAGCTAGAGACTGGAGGGGGGGGAGACTGTTTTGGGATATGTTTCTGTTTACCAATCAACACCTCTGCCCCCTCTGTCTCACAAAAAATGGTACACTAATAATCAATGATTATCTGTCCATTATCTTGTGCATGGCTTCCTTCATTTATTGTCCTGTATTTTTCCCCTGTATAGACTGTTAAACTGAGACAATCAAGAAAAAACAGGTGGCAACACTACTCAACACACATACACACTGTACTCAGTGAGAAGACAATTCTTTCAGCTTATGTACACTAGACACGTAGGTGTATTTCAGAGGACACGATTACAGTGAGACACAGTCCATAGGCTACCAACCAGAATGTTTATTTAAGTTTAACCAGGATAAGTAGCAATTTCAAAATCAGTCTAGACCTCTAGAACTCGTTTGTCTGCTACCTACCTACGTAGGTCACACACGCATGCAGCAGAGCTGTCGCTATTACAGCATTAGGATGAGGTGTTCAGAGTTACCCAGGGCAAGAGACACATACCAGCCCTGCATCCCAACAGATCAAATCTACCACATCTATCTAAGGTGTTAAGACACTCAGGTGACACGGGGAACTCAGGTGACTGCCCCCCCCTCAACACCA
>NC_085862.1:49705179-49710179 GCF_034702125.1 Engraulis encrasicolus | reverse complement strand
TGTGTGTGTGTGTGTGTGTGTGTGTGTGTGTGTGTGTGTGTGTGTGTGTGTGTGTGTGTGTGTGTGTGTGTGTGTGTGTGTGCGTGTGCGTGTGCGTGTGCGTGTGCGTGTGCGTGTGCGTGTGCGTGCGTTAAGAGGTATCATCGGTCTAAATAAAGGCAGGTGAGTACCGTACAGCCCACTTTGTTTCCAACAAGTCAATCGGCAGTTAAAGCCTCTTTTGACAACAACCCCGTGCCTGACTGCCATTAACCCCTCTACAGTTACTAGATGATGTGTTTGAAGGGGATGAATAAATAATAAGGGTTAAGCACCTCCAGTTCAGTTTTAAAGCCTTTTGTCGTGCTAAAGAGCAATGCTGAGGACTGGAGTGGCCCATTGGAGTCTGCCTGAGTCATCCTTATTAAATACCAACAAAACTTGTTTGTGCATGTTGTAACACACATGCACGTACACATACAGAACAAAAGTTCATGTCAGGACAGTTACAACAACTGTTGTACACCATGAAACATGGTGCAATTAGTTAAGCTGTTTGGGATATTATTATGTAGTATTTTAAACCGTGTAATAATACATTATAAAGTAAATATTATTACATGGTCTACAACTGAAACAAAGCTGAAATATGTCTCAGCTGGCTTCCAGGTATCAGTTGCTGTATAATGGCATGACAACTACATGTGATACAGACCTTTAATTCCAAGCAGCAAACAATATTTACATTAGCTTCAAAGCCCTTATTCCTTTGAGAGAATGCATTTCTGTAGCCCCCGGCTTTCTGAAATTACTCCAAAAAAAAAAACGAACATAAATTAAAATGCGTAAATGACAGCCAATCATCCTTGTAATACGTGCAAGTAATTAGTGACTGTGAAACCTAATTACTCTGGTGAAACGTGAGCTCGCCTTCTCCGGTTTCTCTCCATGTGGTTCATCAGATCGATCGAATGACAGCAATCATGCCCTTAAAGTACAAGCGCAGTTTTTGCATAAATAGAAGCGTATTCCAAACCTAAGAGGACATGCCAGAACAAATGGTATAGATATTTTTCAAACTATTGTGTATATTATTAACAAGGACAACTAAACTGAAGTATGCTTTATTCATTTAAATTATTAATTTATTCCAATGATTTTAATCTATATTTCCAATTTCTTAAAAGTTGTATTAAATTATACATCTTTACATTTGCTGTGCATTTGAAGCCTAAACTTTTATTTACTACCCTTGAAAGTGTTCTCTAATAACGCCCTTAAACACAGCCCAGAGTAAGCTGTTGCTGTCACTTCCAAAATGTAGAGCCCTTCAGACAACAAAACACACCAAAAAGACATTCCAGATCAAATCCTCCAGTTAGAGAAATAGTCCACAAAAGGCCACAGCATAGCCTAATGATATAGGTTTGTAGAGCCTAAAGTATGAAGAGAAAAACGAAAAGAGTGAAAAATAGTAACAATCAACATAGCAGACAGACCAAGAGTATACACTTACACAAACACACTCGTGCAAATAAGAACTTAAGATAAAGAAAATCGGAAAAGTGAGGAGGGACTTAGTAAGACTAGAGTAGGGAGATAGTAAGACTATAGGCAAATGCAATGTTAAAAATGACAATGACAAGAAAACACTGAAGCACGGTGATGATCAATAAACGATCAATGATAAACATAGTTTAAATTAATAAAATTAAGATTAAGAGGGACTATGAAAGATGAAGAGTGTTAGTGGGAGAGAAATAGTGTGCCAAGAACGTAAGCTGGAGCTGGGTCAGTGACTACAGCCACGAGTGGTGGAACTGCTACACCGGTGGCTCGGGTTTGGTTCCGGCTCGGATCATTTGCCGATCCTCCCCCGTCTCTCTCTCCCTATTCGGGAGTATATTCTTCACTGTCCTATCTCGAAAAATAAAAACTTAAAAGCCTCAAAAACACCTCCAACACATACTGCCCTCACCCCTCAGCCAGGGCTGGAAAGGGACCAAAAAAGGCCAGAGGACTGTCGGCTCACAGAGAAAGGCCCTGTATATCAGATCACCAGTGCAGGCCTGCCCTCGCCCACACCCACACTTACTCACTTACCCTACTCCAGCCAGGGAGGCTCCACATTGTAACCCCACAACAATCCATAGTCACATTCCACCACTTTTAACCCACATGGATCCATCACTGCCATCCACATCTCAAATCCAGCCCACGCTACATGGTTTCAACTACGTAATATCACACTACTAGTGTAGTGTTGTAATTACATCTGTAAAATGTAAAAACTTTATACAACTCTGCCTACCACCCACCACAGTCAACTCAGACCCCACAAACACCTCCAACACATACTGCCCTCACCCCTCACCAAAGGCTGGAAAGAGACCAAAAAAGGCAAGACCATTTTTTAATTGTCAGTCTCAAAGAAAAAAAAAAGCTCAACAGCATCGGGCCCTGCTGATCACAGAGAAATGCCCTGTATGTCAGATCACCAGTCCAGTCCTGCTCTCGCCCACACCCACACTCACACTTACTCACTTACCCTACTCCAGCCAGGGAGGCTCCACATTATAACCCCACAACAACCCATAGTCACCTTCCACCCAACCCCACACCACTTTTAACCCACATGGATCCATCACTGCCATCCATTCCACATCCTTGTTCATCTCAATCTAGCCCCCTACACCAAGACTCACCCCACACCCCACAACCCCTCACCTCACACCCCACAACAAGACTCACCCCCAACCCCGCACCCCACACCCCACACCAAGACTCACCCCCAACCCCGCACCCCACACCCCACACCAAGACTCACCCCCAACCCCGCACCCCACACCGCACACCCCACACCAAGACTCACCCCACACCCCACAGCAGACACCCCACACCCAGCTCCCAGCTCTCAGCTCCAGCCACTGAGGCTCCACAATTCCATCCGCCCTGGTGCTCCCTGCCTACTCCGGACCTAAATCACCCCAATCACCCAGCACCCCCCACTGCTCCTTAAGTTTGCCATGTGCACTGACCCAACACCGACCCCGTGCCATGATACAAACTAGCGCACTACCGAGCAAGCAAAAAAATCTCTAATCACCCAGAATACACCTCTCTCTCTCTCTCTCTCTACTCGCTGCAACTGCAACGTCACCCTTAATCGATGTGGACACCGGCAAGATATTCCCGTGAATGCGCTCGGGCAGAGCGAATTAGTGGAGCACACATCACATCACATCACGGGGCTGGCCTCCCATTGTCGAGGCTGACAGGAGAAACTGTCACATGGGGTATGATGAGGTTACACAAGCTCTTGTCATCATGTGTTGCATATGCTACCGTATGTCAAGCTTGACTATGTCAGGATAGTCCATGTACAAACATGTACATACAAAACACTTCACCAGAGTCTGTTAAAACCACAAGCTGCCAAGTCTCACAAAGTTTTCGGAAACTACCATATAGCTAGCCTGAGAGAGGAGTCTCGATGATAGATGACTTGTAGATGCAAAAAGTGTATGTAGTGATGATACATGATAAATGTTACAGCTATCTCATTTTAAGATTGCATGCAGAAAGTTTTGCTTTGCACCCAGAATTTTTTTTTTCCTACAAACAAATAAATATATATAGTTCATTTACAACAATCTGCAGTATACATATACATATACAGTATATAACATCTTTGGAAGAATTTTGTTCAAACAAAGCAAACTAAATAGATAGATTAGATTCCTAAACCTGGACGCCACTTTTTATTTCTGATTCGGCATTGCAGTTCTCTGCGCAACGACATTTGTGCCCACTTAAGACATAAAAACCCCAGTCCTCTTATCTACTCGAGTGTCAGGCCAGGAACACTGGATCAAAAAGAGGCCCCTTGTTACTTTGCATGTCCTGTGGCAATTTAGGAAAAGGCCGCAGTTTGGGTTTTTGGCAGCAGTGCATCATTAACAGTCTGCCTAACGTACAGTGGGGCCAGGGCAGGGCTGGACTGGTCTTCCGGCATAGCAGGCATTTCCCCGTGGGCCCCGCACCCTCGTGGGCCCTTATTTTCAGACCCATTTCTCATAATAGGGGCCCGGGGGTGCGGGGCCCCACTGGTGAGTCAGTTCAGCCCCGCTAATTATGTGTGGGCCCTTTAGGCCAAATGTGCCCGGGCCCTATTTCTCCCCCAGACAAGCCCTGAGTCTGCCTAATGTACAGCAGGGCCAGGAGATTAGGTTTCCTGGGCTCCAGTGAAATCACCACTCTGCTTCGAAGCCACACAGTGGAAATGGCATTGTTCGATTAGGGAAAACATGCTTTTGGGATTTAAACTCTGGTTGGAGGCGATGGCGAGAAAACATCGCATCGGATCGCAAAAGGAAGGACGCTGGGCTTGAGGCGAACATGCTTCTTTTGTTTGGAAATCTGAGATCTCAGAAGTATTTTTTCTGAATAAAAGCAGAAAGCGTTTTCTTCTTCTATGTATGAGTTTGAGCCAGTTGGCTTGAATGGGAGGATCACTAAAGTGCCCATAGCTCTGAGGTAATAGATATAACCAGATCGCTAACAAATAAAATGCCATCAATGAAAACGTTGAAAAACAAAACTGTAGTTAGCCTAGTCATATGTCTGAATTCACATGCCTTTACATTAAATTAAGAACAAAGGTTCATTTGGGGGAAAAAACACATGATGCCACCAGGATGTGAGCACCAGTCTCAATGGGAACCTAGTTTGATTTGGAGAAAATAAAAGACTAGGTTTTAGAACCAACCACATCCCTATAGCAAAAATCTCACCTCATGCTCCTGACGTTTACTTAAAAAAATACAAGGTGGGTGCTGCTCGTTACCAAGACAACCAAGTCTCGTTTTACCCCCCGGTACATTCCCAGCCTGTTACCAAATTACTGAGCGGTGGGGCACAGCTTCAAAGAGCACTAGCTGATGTTGCTAATGTAATGGAACTGTACACTCATCTATTTAAAAAACCTGGTGTGTCAGCTTGGAAGTAGCCTGAAGACAGAC
>NC_085862.1:49632679-49700179 GCF_034702125.1 Engraulis encrasicolus | reverse complement strand
TTCATCCTTTCTTCTCGTCATCTCCCTTTCTTCCATTCTCTCTCTCTCTCTCTCTCTCTCTCTCTCTCTCTCTCTCTCTCTCTCTCTCTCTCTCTCTCTCTCTCTCTCTCTCTCTCTCTCTGTGTCATTTCTCAGGATGGTTTGCTCAAGGGCTCACAGTGTTTAAGCCACTTGGTGCTGTGAATGATCAAAAACCACAGCTCCCTTCTGTCCACTAGAGCTGTGCTTTTTACTCCATTGTAGCCAGGCTTTTCAGGAGGAAACGCTCACTTTCTGACACCTAGTCAACACACTGATATGGAGTACGTAATCAGCAAGGGCACCGTCAACAGATCCTAAACATTTGTTTTAGATGACAATGCACAGAGGCCTAAATAAATCCAGTTCTTGGACGGAAAAGAATAGACCGAGAAGAGGCAATAGTTGTAAAGCCATTTACACAAATCCGCTTTTTTTCTTGTTGTATACTTCTATTTTTTACACACAATTAACTATTATTAGATCTTAATTTCTCAAGGATGTATATTATCTTCTTCCTCCCTATACGTTCACCATCAAGGCAGTAGGCTAAACACTATATACATATCCAAAGACAATATAAACTGATTGGTTCTTATAAGGCTCTGTTGCCATGGGTTACCAGAACAATCACTCTTAATCCCTCTAAATTGTGTCTCTCTCTCTCTCTCTCTCTCTCTCTCTCTCTCTCTCTCTCTCTCTCTCTCTCTCTCTCCCTTTCTCTCTCTCCCTCTATTTGGATTAGCTTTTCAGCTAAATTAGAACTTCCCTTTTAAGTAAGTCCCAGCATTTCAGCTAATTTCCCCTTGCTGGGGCCTTAATCATGGCCCCTTCCAACGCAGTGGCTATATACACAGATAGTCTTTATAACTGCAATTTCATTAAGACGAGGAGCAAAAAAAAAGAAAAGCCCAATGCACATTTTGGTCAACATACTGTAATCCATTATGTCAAATCACATAGATCAAAGCCGGGCACTAAAGCATGGGTTGGGGATGTGAGGGGGCGATAGGGTAAAGGATCCAGAGCCATTTCTCTGATGTGTCATTGTTCTTCAGCAGGCCATGATGGAGCCGCTGCCGCTGCTGCTACAATTTGCATCCCAGTGAATTGCACAAGGTGTTAAAGCATAATAGGCCCTTTTCAAAACATGTTTGCTTTAGTCCCTCCACACGAGCTATTCAGCCAAAGCAGGTCTCAATCGCTGGAGTGGCAGATTTCGGAGGGATTCAGAGGGTATTAACTCTATCCAGGCATCGCAGCGCATCTCTCTCTCTCTCTCTCTCTCTCTCTCTCTCTCCCCGTGCACACAACAACAGGCCGGCACCTATTTTGCACTTATCTATTAAGGGAAAATTGAGCCTAATGATTCCATCATTGTGCATCATGCTTTTGAAAAGGCCTAGGGGAGCTCGCAAGGGGTGACCTAAAAAGACAATTATTTCTCTTAAATGAGTTATTAGGAAACAGGACAATTTCGGTCATTGTACTGTTTGGTTTCGGTGTGTATCATTTGTTGAGATTTCCGTGCCACTTGGAACAGTGGGGATATGAAGACATACAATGAGTTCCATAAAGAGACAGACTAAATATGATCCTGGATGTGTGTCATCCCCTCTCTGAGGCCTCACAAAGGAAGGCAGATCCGTCAGGCAAATACTGTCTGAGGGGACTGAAATTGCTGGTCTTACCCCCATCTATGCATATGTGACTCAATATATGAAAACGACTGACAAAAACGAAAAAAAAGTTATTTGCCTCCATCTTTCATTTTTTTCTACAAGGTGTTGATCTTATTTATTTTATAATGAGGCATTACCCATGCATGCAATAATAATATGTATATTACATTGTTAGACTCTAAATATACATCATAAAACTAACTAGAGAGTATGGATGTATAAATAAGTCATACACCACGCCTCTCTGTTGGCTTTACATTAAAAACTTTGGACTAAATTCAAGTGCATGCCTACAACCAACGGTGTAGGTTTGGAAAGTGGGGGGGACATTAACATGGCTAATTGCCCAGGTACACTACTTTTGCATTATATTTGTTAAAAAGTGGAAGGGACAAGCTAGGTTTACCTCAAAAGTGATATACGGACATGTCCCCACCATCCAAAACTAAAATTACACCCATGCCTACCACAACGAGGACAAGGACTGCCTGCTTTCTTTTTCCACATTCTATATTCCACTCCCTGAGTCATATCCGCTAACACAGCCATGACCTTCCCATGAACCCCCCCCCCCCTCCAGCTCTTTGTCCACTACACTACACCACAACCAACACTATGTGTCGCCATATAGATGTGAACAGTAACGTTATCCCCCCACCCAGATAAAAATCATTCCTCCATTAACCTCCTGACTTCACATCGCTGATCAAGTCCTTAGCTAGTCTCGCGTCCCATCGCGTCGCGTAGCTTAGCGTCGGTGCTATGGAGAGGCGAGGCGCGGCGCGACCTGACCGTGCAGCCCTGTGAGAGAGAGAGCTCAGGTGAGCTCGGGTACACCTGTAAAAGGGTGGGCAGCATTAAAGTGGCGGGCTGATTGGCCATGTGTGAATGGAGCGAGATGAGGGGATGCGGGATGGGGTGGGGGGGGGGGGGGGTGGTAACGAGGGATGCAGCAAGCGCCAGGCTACTCGTCTCGTCTCGTCTCTCCTCCTGTCTCACCTGGAGACAGTCGCCAAAGAGCGAGAGAGCGAGAGAGTGGGAGAGAGTCAATCCTCGCCCTCAGCAGCACCCTGTCCCACGGGACTTACCACACCTTCACTCCCTTCATCACCCCACCATCCGAACAGGTAGCCACTGCATCACCACAGTGTGTGTGTGTGTGTGTGTTTGTGTGTGTGTGTGTGTGTGTGTGTGTGTGTGTGTGTGTGTGTGTGTGTGTGTGTGTGTGTGTGTGTGTGTGTGTGTGTGTGTGTGTGTGTGTGTGTAAATGACTGTACATTGGTGTGTGTACCTGTGGCTGTGTTGGGATGAGTGTGTGTGTGTGTGTGTGTGTGTGTGTCCATGCTGCATGCATATGTGGTGTGTGTGTGTGTGTGTGTGTGTGTGTGTGTGTGTGTGTGTGTGTGTGTGTGTGTGTGTGTGTGTGTGTGTGTGTGTGTGTGTGTGTGTGTGTGTGTGTGTGTGTGTGTGTGTGTGTGCGTGCGCGCGCAACAGGAAGAAAAAAAAAACAGCACTTTGATCCTAGCTCAGGTGACTGGCTCTGCCAGCAAGGTAGAAGTAGCCCTCAGCCCTGGAGGGTCCCCAGGGAGGTGTCTGGTTGACCAGAAAGCTCAACTTTAGGCATCTGATACCTAAAGGATGGTCTTTCAAGAGGGGAGCGGGATTGGCATTATGTTCCATCAACCTGTCACACATGCACTCCACCCCCCCACCTACACACCGCCCAACCCCCCGGTCCGCACAAACACACACACACACACACACACGTTCGCACGCACACACACACACACGCACGCACGCACGCATGCGTGCGCGCACGCACGCGCGCACACACACACACGTTTGCACACACACACACACACACGTTTGCACACACACACACACAACACACACACACACACACACACACGCACACACACACACACACACACACACACACACACACACACACACACACACACACACACACACACACACACACACACACACACACACACCACCCTACCCCACCCCTACCATTCCACCCTCCACATCAGCCTTTAGCTAAACTCAGCAATGTCAGGATGCTTCAAGGACTCTCTGTTTCCCCTCCGAGGACCAGGATCAGGTTCTTTGCCCTCACTCCTGCTAGTCTGAGCCTTTGAACGGCAGCCACAACCCAGTTCGACATACTACATCAGCTGCGTAACATACAGTATCATCTCTGGTGAGGAAAAACACCAGACACTTTCTGTGTCGTTCTTACATAAACAAACTTCTGGGTAACAATACAGCTTGAGCGAAAAAACCTGATGTACACTGAACAGGTTTACATGGAAAAAAACAAGCCCAACTCATATACGCACACGGCACGCACATACGCACACACACAGACACACACACACACACACACACACACACACACACACACACACAAACACACTCAAACATGCACAAGAGCAAACATGGCGGTAGTTCCTGTTGACTTTTGTCCCCTGACACAGGGCTCATTGTTTGATTATGGTCCAGAGACTATTTCTGCTAAATTATTAAATGCGTGTGTGGCTCTCTCTCTCTCTCCTCTTCTCCCCCCCGAGAGCAGGTGCTCTCTCCACGCAGATGCCAACGTCAATAATTCATTGGCCATGATCGGGTAGAACAGACGTACAGAGAGCAGGGTGTTAAACCTGACCACGGCAAGCCACAACATGGTCCTCCAGCCGGGGCCTCACGTTTCGTTTTGCAAATGCAAACAGTTGTTCGTGTACGGGGAGGATGTCGTCGTCTCTCTGATAAACGTTGGGGCTATAGTGTGTCAAAGCAACACGTGAAACGCCTGGTTGCTCCTGTTTAGCTGTTGTTTTAAACAACAAAACAAAACCAATTCTACACAAACAAGCTACCTGACATTATTACAGTAACAGTGGCAGAGATCGGAGTTTTAGAAAGTATTTTGTATTCTTTTTGCCAGTCCATACAACACAGGTGACACAGCCTCACTGGTATATCTGTCTGTGATGATTTACAGTATGTGCTTATAAGTGTTATCTGGTTTTGATCTGAAATTGATGGATTAGATATGAAGCTTTTTGTATACCTGTCTGAAGTAAGGATGTCCAGCTCTGAACACTGAGAACAGAACCATGCCAGTGGTAATGCAACAATACTTTAGAAAACGACATATGAAATGTGAAAAAAATACTGTCTGGTTTGAGTCACCCAAGCAGCCACACAGCATCAGAAACAGCAGCAGTTGCGCAGTGCTGAGGCAAGACGTGTTTTTCTTTCTCTCCCCTGTCAGGTTATCGGACTCCTGGATCAGGTACATGAGACAGGTAACAATTTTTCATCCTGTCTCCACCCTGGGGTGACAGGGCGGGTCAGCAGCAAGAGAAAAAAAGAGAGGGAGACGAGAAGAAAAGAAGAGAGAGAGGGAGAGAGAGAGAGAGAGAGAGAGAGAGAGAGAGAGAGAGAGAAAAAAAAACGGATGAATCCTCTCAGGCCTGCCATATGGAAGTTTGATGGCTGTGAGGTCAGAATTAAGGGCATTTACATAATCCCACCCTTCTCTGAGGATGTTCTTTTTCTTTTATTTTTTTTTGTCAGCGTTCTATGTGTTTACACGGTCTCAGTCTTCACATATTTGGGCTTATGTCACTTTAGATTTTTCGGGGCCCCTCTACAGTATGTGAGTTCACCGTGATCTTCCGTGCACTCCCGTTTGTTTGGATGAATTGGATTTGAGCGCCACACGAGAACTTTTCATTTATAAAACGCTTGTAAGTATGTTGCTCTCCTCCCTTGCCTTTCCGACACATCCCCCCCTTCAAGTTTTTTTTCCCCTTCTGCCTTGGCAGGTGCAGCCATTCCAATTTGTGCCAGGCTGTCTGCGTGCTCCTTATCTCCACTGGACAGGATTCAAAATTCCTTGTTGGTGTCAACTTCTGAAAAAGGAGCTCGTCAGCTAACAGCTAGTGCTAACGCTGTGAGAGGGGAGGATTAATGTGCCGCTGTACATATAACTAATTTGATTGTGAAAACAAACCTCAATTTGTGACAGCTACGTACAGTAAGCTTTTGCCAGGCATACGCACGCAGTAGTACACAGCAATGAATAGCTCGTCGTTTCCTTTCCTCTCGTTACCCGAATCCGCATCTCTGGTGTAATGTGTCAGTATGTCAACAAAGACATCAAAATCAATTAGATTTGATCTACTCCACTCAGAAAATAAGGTGAACATACAGTTGAGTACGTATGTAGGAATTCACATATTTTGCACAAGACTGATTTTCCACAGATTGCTCCTGGCTTTGTTTTACATGTAGCACAGCAATGAACTTTCACTTAAAAACATTAAGGTCCTAAATGGTAAGTCAATAGCCCTTATCGCTTCTTTTGTATGTCAAGTGTTCCATTCCCCATGAACAATGAGGTATCACATAGAAATTTGAAAGAGAACAAGAGTTATCATAGATATTGAAACTACCAAGAGAGACATGAGAGTTGCCACCTGTGGGTGTCCCTGCAGACTCCAAAGCGAGCGAGGAGAGCAGCAGAGAGACAGTGAAGCGAGGTCGCTAGCTGCCTCATCTTTTTGGCCGGGCGATGAGTTAACACGGCTCTTGTTTTCACTGGGCTTTTATCTAACCTATTGGTTACAGGGGAACAATTGTGGAATATGAAAGAGGTTAAAAAAACGGAAGCTCCGCGCTACTGATATCAAGTTTTATCCTTCCGTTAAGTTAATGGGACAGGAAGGCTTTCTGGGCCTATCCCCCCCGGGGCTCTGTGGGAGGGGAGGTGAGGTGAGGGGAAGGGAGGGGAGGGGAGGGAGACAACGGGTTGCCTGCCTCCCTGCTCCATCTCATTGGGCGCCTGGGAGAGGATCTACCTCGACGCCCTTCCCCTGGAGACACGGATGGGAATGCATCGGCGTACGCGCACACAGGTGCACGCACACACGCATGCATGCACTTGCGCGCGCGCGCGCGCGCGCGCACACGCACACACACACACACACACACACACACACACACACACACACACACACACACACACACACACACACACACACACACACACACACACACACACACACACACACACACAATGCATACACACCCCCGCAGGAAGAGTAGAATAGCCACCAACAACCTGCGGGGGCTGGCTGGCCATTCATGTGGGTGCTTTGGCAGGGTTCACAAAGGTTCAATATCACGGGCAGCCACACCACACCACACCACAGACCTTTTTCCTCTCCCACCCACCGTCTGCACCTCCTCCACCACCACACCAAGAAGGCTGTCGGACGTGTTGCTGGTTTGTCACCAGACAATGGTGTGTTTCCATTGTGCTAGACACCCACCCATTCCATCAGGACTTTCATTAGTGTACTGATGATAAAGGTTTGGTTTTCTTCAGGGTTTTTATCGTTTGCCTTTTTTGCCTTTTTGTGTTTTAAAGTTAGAAATAAATAATTCAGTGAAGATATACTTAGATATAGTGGTATGAAGTGTCAATTAAAGATTATAAATTATTTGCATACACAATCTCAGACATCACATTCACATCACATATGCATCACATCAAGGATACAGTACGGCCAATATTAACAAAACAATAGAACAATATAACATTTGGATTATGTTACAAGAAACTATACAAACATTCACTTCCGCAGGTTTCAATTTATTGACAAATGAACAATGCACAATGTGGTATTTTTTGCGTATTTTCGAGTCTTTGCATTTCTGAATAAGGGAGGCGAAGCATGATGATATTTTTGTTGAATTCACCAAAACAGCCCATTCAGCCCACTTGTAAAAACCATAGCAGGGAAGCACCATTCTCTGGTTAGTTCACGTTTCTGCCTGCCAAGTTCGTACACATAAAAAAAGTCAAATTTGCTGCTAATTAAAACAATTTTGCTAATGATGTTGCATAAAATGTTATGTTGCTATCCCTCTAGTCGTCCGGCCTATTCTCAGCCATTCTCATGCTCTGTCTACAAACTTGGTACGACAGCAAGGCTATGTCTTGTTGAAACCGCAAGGCATTAAGCGATGCCAAAGGGCCTTGACCATGTGAGTCCATGCGATCCAGGTCAGCATGCAACTAATTAATCCGCCAGTGCAACAAACAGTCAAGCCGTAGCATAAAGATTTCCATTAGTGACTCTGCGGACCTCTGCCTCACACAGAGAATATGCACGGAAATTTAATTCAAGAGCAGGTTAAAAAAAAAAAAAAAAAAAAAAACGTTTTACCTTGGACAGCTCTTAGTGAGAGAGAGATATGCGGTGAGGTTTCAGTTTATTTATTTTCTCTCCTCCACATCTCCACATTAAGAAGATGAGGCGGTGAATACAGTGCATATACAGTCCATGGCCAACAGTGTGTTCAGTATCACGCCACTGCAAAAGTTTTTGATGCAGGAATGCAAAAAGTCCTCCACTGAAGTTTCAAACTGACCTAGTGAGCGAGGGCTTCGTGTTACCTTCCAACTGCTGTAATAGCCAAGCAGAGTAGCAATTACATTCGTAGTTTATGGCTGAGGCCCTTGTGTCATGCTTGCTTGGACCCAATTTGGTGTCTCATTATGGATACCTGAGACACTCGCCAAGCACTGCACCGCGCGGCACCGCTCCTCTGCATCCTGTGAAGTGTGGGGTCGCCTTCTTTGAGTTTATTCGGGCCCTTTTGAGTTAGGAGCGACGTGGAAATCGAAAGAAAGGACGCACAATTATAGAAATCATTTTCATGGCCATGTCCAGATGCTTATCATCACACACTGGCACACTCACCGCTTGTCTGCACATGGGGCCGACGGACGCAACACAGATGATCTTAACGCGTCGTTCGTTCGATCCAATCAGTCTAGTCGTCTACTTAGAGTGCGCGGGGCTAATAAGGCCCATAAATCGCATCAAAGACGAACAGCAACGCTTTGCCTCCCCTCAATATAGATAAGGAAATGGATGTGAACCGCTGCCCAAATCATTTCACATGAAGAGGCGCAGGACAGGAGCCGCCGCGCCGTCCGCAGTCCTATCGGGTTGCACCGCGGGTCAGAGTGCCATGAGAATCAACAATCAAGTTTAGGTGAACATTACTGCCTAGGGGTTAAGGTATAGATCCAGGTTCGAGTTTCACAGCAGTGAATGACCGGGAGGCTTGTCACTCACTCAGTGGAGCAGCACTGACAAGGTATATGGGGGGGAGGGTGGTAGGTGAAGGGTGGTCAGGTGAGGGGGTGGGCGCATAGAACCTCACTGCTATGTCATGGCAAAGCACAGCTGCATGCACAGGTGAATGGTCAACTTCAGCTACAGCGTCAAACGCAAATCAATGTCGTTGCACCAGGACTATAGATGTGCTATGACGCAGCGTCCCAGAGTATGTATACAGGGTACTCAAAATGCAATTTCATTGTCAATTTTATTTGTCAATGTCAATGAAAAGCTCTTGATTCCTGATGGACAACGGATGTTATTTTCACACACAAATCCTGATCTCTCTCCCCTTCATCCTTCTGATCCAATCAACCGCACACTGTGGCCTGAAGTGGGCAGAATTTCGAAGGCAGTTCATCAGTAGCTTGAGAGTCCTTAATAACAACTGAACTCCAGATCTTTGTCTAATATCTGCTGGGGGTAACATGCTGTGTAATCCCTGACTGCCCTTTGATTAAGACTATTTTGATTAAGTCTAGCGTTAGGTCACCAGAGCACAGCGGATTATTAGGACAAGATTAGAGATAGCTAATATTGGAGTTTCCTTGGTCTAGGCCTCCCGTTTTGAGGGTGATACCAATTAGACATGGAGGAGAGACTAGATAGGTTCAACTATTCAGATACACTGAGTTTAAAATTCACATAAAAAACTAATCTTTTGATAAACAATATAACTACATAAATAGTGAAAGATTATTTGCCTTGCTGAAATAGTAAACACACTGAGAGTTGCACTGAGGAGTTTTGTGTGTGTTAAATCTGGTTGAGCAAATATGTTTCCATCCAGCCAAGTCTATAATACAGGCCAACTCATTTTTCTGCCACAGATAACCTGGCTGAACAATTTCCCCTGAGAAAACACAACCAAAAAGGTGAAGGGCAAGTTCAGCCATTAAATATTTCCAGATATAAAATATAACATGGCAGAACTGTTTGTCTCCCCCTAGTGCTCATAACATTCTTAAAAAATGACAAGCTGTCATGTTCAAACTCACATTCTAGAACATGACAATTCTGTGAATGATGCCTCTAAAATCTCCAGTGCTTTGTCTCTCCATACAGCTATTCACCAGGGTGTGATATATATATGTCAGAAAATGGTTTTCCGGTTAGGGTTGTGTGGGATGAAGGAGAGCCCATGGGGGTCGGAGATGGTCTGGAGGGGAGAAGGAAGATTACACCCAAAGGGGAAGAATATTGTGTGCAGGTGTCACTGGGAGGGAGAGCGACAGTGAAGGCCATGGTCATGTCAGCTAGGTGGTGCTCCGTCACAGCAGCAGCAGCAGCAGCAGCAGCAGCAGCAGGGTACAAAGCCCCCTCTTCACACACACTGATCTCTCTCTCTCTCTCTCTCTCTCTCTCTCTCTCTCTCTCTCTCTCTCTCTCTCTCTCTCTCTCTCTCTCTCTCTCTCTCTCTCTCTCTCTCTTTCTCTCTCTCACACACACACACCCTCTCATACTCACTCTCTCTCTCCCTTTTCCCCACTCTCCATCTCTTTTCTCTCTCCTTCTCTCTCTTCCACCCCCAGCTCTCTGTCCTCTCTCTCAACACACGTAGGCAAGGTATACTCTTCCTCTCTCTCTTGAACACACACACATACAAAACACACACACACGCACGCACACAAGCACACACATACACAAACTGACACACACACTCGCGCAACACAGACACACACAGACACAAACACACAACACAGACACACACACACACACACGCAACACAGACACACACACACACACACACACACACACACACACACACACACACACACACACACACACACACACACACACACACACACACACACACACACACACTACACTCATCAACCTTTGGGATCCGACAGCTTAGCATGAAAGCAAAGGTGAAACAGAATCTGAAAATTGCAGTGCAGCGAGAGAGGAGGCCGCTATCAGTGGGCTGAGGGTGTAACCCCATCGCCGGGATTGGGTTTCCGCCATGTTTTCATACGACGGTCAGCTGACTGTCGCCCCGCCGCGCCATTGGTCGCCGGGCCTTGCGAACCCCCGTAATGATGTAACCAGAGTGTGTGGGAACCAGAACTCGGTGGCACCGCGTGTGATAAATGCTACTTTCCCACTCCCTGGCCCGAGAATGGACGAGAATTAACCTGAGCGTCTCTGGCCTGCCACTGGTTATCAAGAAATCCAAGCTGCGTGTGTGTGTGTGGAGAGGCTGCGGTTTCACTGTTTATGCCCCCCTTTGCCGTCACGGTGGCAGCGCACAGCAAGCCAGCCTCCCGTCGCCACCGCTACCCAAAGCCAAAAGCCAGGGCTCTGGAGAGACGGAGTTAGACTTAGCCCTCTCCCTCTCCACTGCCGCTGCATGTGATGTGTGTGTGTGTGTGTGTGTGTGTGTGTGTGTGTGTGTGTGTGTGTGTGTGTGTGTGTGTGTGTGTGTGTGTGTGTGTGTGTGTGTGTGTGTGTGTGTGTGTGTGTGTGTGTGTGTGTGTGTTTACTAAGCAGGGCTGGCTTTTAACATGTGTGTGTGTGTGAGCAGATCAGGCAGAACATGGAATCAAATTTTGAGATTGCGGGTGGCAGTGAAAAATTATATGATTTCCTGAGTTCCACCTTTTGGGTTGTCAATGTAACATCTTCCTTTCAAATCATGTCTAGTTTAGACATTACTATATTATTAAAAAAACAACTTTTAGTGAACTTCAAGTTTCCTTTTTTGTAGGTTTGAAAAAACACCCTGCCTATATCCTCTGTAAGACGGTAAAGGAGGAGACGGACGTTTGTCTGTCATGCTAACCTACTAGAAGAAAATACACCCGAGTGTGCAGCTTTTCTACTAGATATGAACTTTTTTGCGTTTGCATCATTCTCTGAAAAATGAAAATTGGTCATGTGGTTTTACACTGCTTATCTTTCATAAAAGGTTTGAAAAAAGAATGTTGTCCACTTTCAAGGTTTTTCCACTCAAAATGGATCTGAATGTCACAAAAAAACATTTTGATCTGATTGCCTCACCTTTTCACTCTCACCTTTTTACATCCCCGAACACCCAACCAACTCCCCCATTCCATTTGCCTCTACATACCCCTTTGTGACAGTTAGATGCTCTTGGTTTTTCTTCCAGACACAAGAAACAAGGTTGAAGACAATTACAAACTTTAGCAGACTAACAGACTCAAATATTTGAAAACACTTAAAAATCATCTCCATTTTCTCCTACTTTTCCTTTTCTGCGTCCTGAAATACTTGACCCTGAGATAGACAATACATTTTTTCCCTCTAGTCTAGGATCCAGGAATCATCAACAGCCTCTCGTAAACGTCAGCCTCGACCGCGGAAGCACACACTCGTCTTCCTCCTAGCCTAGCTCAAGTGCCCGAAGACGTATCCCATTGCTAATTGCAACAAGGTTTTTCCTGCCTCTCGTGAATTGAGGTTTACCGCATAAAGGGTAATGAAATAGAACATAACCAGGATGCTAAAGCCTGGCGAGAAAAAGCCTCCTTAATTACTTGCTAGTCTGGAGTGGTGCAGGCTCCTCCAGTGCCTCAATGCCAGCAATTATGCAAGCCCGATTAGCCAAGGCAGCGCACAGCACAGGGGCCATTGTGTCTCCCTGCCTGCATCCAGATGTTGGCGGACAATAGCGCTCCTCTTCCATCAGAAACTCTTCATTTCCCATTACATGATTTCACTTTTAATTGCTTTTCAGTCACTCATAGTGTGATCCCCCACTTTCCACCCCAACCCCCGCCCCCCATACCACAAAACACACATTGCATCGCACACACACAGCAACACAGCAGACGAGCACAGACAGAGAGACATGCGTGCGCCACGCACATACATATGCATGCATGCGCGCACACACACGCACGCACGCATGCAAGCACACACACACACACACACACACACACACACACACACACACACACACACACACACACACACACACACACACACACACACACACACACACACACACACACACACACACACACACACACAGAGAATGGCAAGGGGGAGGGTCAAATTGCTCTACAATGTTATCATCACACGATGGTACAGTAGGAATAATGAATCCAAGGTGTTTTTTCACCCTTTTCTTTAAAGCAGCAGATGAGGATATTTTCCTCCATATCTCAAAAATGGGAGGAAATGAGAATTATTTGGGGTTTTTCAAATCCGAATCACTGCACAGCTCGCCCTGCCAATGAGGAGGGAGAAGTGGCAGGTGCTTCTCTTCAAAACTAAGATCTCTTTTGTTCAGCACAAAGGTGATGAGGCATTGCAGGTTCACTCTGTATATCGTAAATTAATACAGGTAAATACTGCAAAATCAGGTCTGAATTTTTAAATGGATGTAAAGATTTTAATATGTAAGTCTACATGTCCAATTCTGACATAATACACTGTCCATTTGGCTTAAAGTAAACATAAACATTTTTTTCTTTTTTAAAGGTCTGCACTCAGTTGTTTTATTTGCACTGCCTTACATTATCTTGCTCTGCAATTGTACAAGTACAACTACAGGACTTACCGTGCCAAGGTGCATGTAGTGAAACACTACCAAGACAGTCTAGTACAATTTTCACAAAAGAGGAGTTCTAGCGGCAAATTTGAGGAAAAGCCGGTAAACCATGTTTTTACCTAATTTGAGGGTGCTGATTCTGAATATTGTGTTTACCAAGCTGAATTCTGAGTTTTAAACCTTCTAATTTGCATATTAAAATGAGCAAAACGTTTTTTTCTTTTTTAATTATTATTTCTAAACCAATCAGTTAAACATCATAGCATTAAGGTTAAATGTCATATCTAAGTGCTAAAATAGTGCAGGAGTCATAACCAAATATTTATTAAACATGTTGGATGGAATTAAGGCAATAAAACAAGGTAGTTTATTAATAACAACGTTTATTAATAACAGATGGGATAAAGGTAATAAAGCAAACAGAATTCATAAAACGAAGCATTTTAACTGCTCTTAAACCTGAAATCAAACTAAGAACAGGCCTAAATCAAATTTATTTACAGCAGAGAGTGCCTCTCAAGCTCCATGGCCACTGCAAAAGTCACTGTGGAAAGAAAAAGTCACACATTAGGATTTTATGTTGTGTTTGGTGTTAGTTATTTTAAGCTGTGTTAAATTTGAAATAGAAAGTTAAGAGAAATGACTTCTAATTTACCTGAAGTGAGATGTTCCTCCTTAGTCCAAACTGCTTGCATTCTGGCATGGATGATCTGGAGTTCTTCTACATTTGCAGCCACCTGTACAAAGCAAGCCAGCCCTGCGACAACTGCATTTGCTTGTATTGCAACCACACTTGCATCTGCAGGTAACCATCAAGCTACAGCTTTTGGGGATTGCTGCAACAGACATCAGTTTGGGTTCCAGGTGTCCATTGATGACATCCCATCCCATTTCCTCTATAGGTGGTAGAATTGGATTTGTTTTGTTTGCTTGTCTCCATACTAGAGCTTGATAATGTGCTCTTCTAATATGCCACTGAGCAGCATCGCTCGTAGGTGGTAGAGCCTCAGGTCCCCGACATCTGGAGAACAGTGTGGCTCTTGCATCATTGCAGCTGGCATCGTTGGTGTCATAAACACAACAAATTAACTTCTCTGCAGAATGTATGGTGGTTTCAGTCAGTTCACCCAGGCCAAGTCCATCTAAAAGTGCACGCTGCTCCCAGAAGGTTTTCCAGGATGTTTTCTTGCTATGTCCTGCAAAGTAGGACACAGTGTCACAGCCAGGGGCGTCGGCTGACCTATTGCTATACTAGGGCACAGTAGGGCACCGAGAGATCATGCGCGTGAGCAACAACATTTTTTTGCAGTCATTTATTTTTAAAAGATTGTAAATTATTTATATTATTGCAAGTGGTGCAAGTGCGCTCTTTTGTGCACATTCTGTAGATTACTGCGTATTCTAAACTTGAGTTAAATGCCAAGGTTATTGTGTTTTTTTGTGAAACTCACACCGGGGCACAGCAAATCAATACCCAGGCACGTGCCCCTGTTAAATAGGTCTGGCGACGCCCCTGGTCACAGCCTGTTATTGCATGGAAGGCCAGAATATTCTCAATATCGGGAACCCCTCAGACTCTCATGCACTTTGTGTGTGGGGATATGCCTGGGTTTTTTGGAGGTCCCCATTCTCAGCCACAACTGTTTGCACTTCATTTTGCCGAAATGTGCTCATCTGATAGAAATGTTGCCAAATCTTCTTTGTTCTTCTCCAAAGCAAGGAAACTGGCCCAGTTCCTTGGAAGTGGTACAGAGCTATCTTCAATGGCACGGCGAATAGGTGTGCATCCTCTTGCACGTTTCCCCCTGGTTGTGCTCTTAATTGATATGTCTCTGTACCTGTCAAATGTAGTGTCAATTCTGTCAAAGTTTTTGCCAAATGCAAGCACTCTTCTCACGAAATTGCTGGCATATTGCCCAAATGTGTTGCAGTCAGATGGTTGTCCTAGCATCATAACAAAAGCTTGACCATCGATCACTAGCGTTGAATGAATGTCTGTAGGGTACACCACTGCTGGACATTCCACATCACCACATAACACCTGACTGAGGATAGATTTATTTCCACTTCTCAAATAGCCATCACTGTCTGCAATAGCAGTGGGGACATTCATCAACTCGTGTCTGAGGATTTTCCCCAAGTCCACATCCCTTCCTGCGTCATATGCTGTGACAATGCGCAGCAAAACATTTCTTTCAGCTTTGGCTTTGGTGACTAACTTTTCCACTCCTTTCTTTCCTGCCCTGTGAAGAGTGGCAAATGTAGGAGCTTTATTTTTTGGCAAAGGTAGAGAGAATGATTAGAGAGAATGACTATAACATGACACCATGGAGAGAATGACTAGAGAGCATCTCCACGTCATGTTATATATCCCAATATTTCAGTGAAGCAATAAACTATTCTCAATAAAGGGTAAAAGCTGATGATAGCAAACAGGGACCAAAGACCTGTTAAAATAAAAACAAGAATGGTCGGTCATCTAGAATCCAACTCTACTTTAGATCTGTGTCAGGAATTTGTTTGTTCTGTTCATCAAATGAATGAAATGAAAAACACAAGTTTTAAAAAGTTACAATATAGTAGTTGCAGTATAGTGGTTGCAGTACAGTGGGCGCTAATGCTAATCAAGCATCATATGGTGATTTATATATTTTATTATAATATTTGTCATATTGATACATTATGTTGATATTTGTTTAGTGGACTTTTTATGAAATATGTTTAATTAAAGAGAACTTGATTCGCCTATATGACTGCTATGCTATTATGCTAATTAACACACTTAAACCTCAAAATCTCTCTCGGCGAACATAATATTTAGAATCACCACCCTCAACTTAAAGGTAATATCAATTTAATTTGCTGTTAGATCCCTTTTTCTGAATGTATTTCGGCGATTTTTGCGCAGTTGTGTACTAGTACAATTTTAAGAAAAAAAGAATGCGAGTGGCATATTTGAAGAAAAGTCGGTAAATAGTCTATTTTTACATATTTTGGGGGTGCTGATTAGAAATATTATGTTTACCAAGCTGGGTGATTTGTGCCATCCTTGTAATTTGCATTAGTATGGGACTTTTTGTTAACATTTTATGAGTCTGCCATCTTGAAAGTCAGTCATCTTGAAACCAGTGGCTTCCAAAATATAGACAATAGGCCTACATGTACAGGAGCATCAGCATACAAGATTTGGTGACAATTTATCAACCCTTTCAAAAGATATAGCAGAGACAAAGAATCTCCATTCGCCTAGTATGACTGCTATGCTATTATGCTAATTAGCAGGCTTAAAACTCAAAATTCAGCTTGGTAAACAAAATATTTGGATTCAGCACCCTCAAATTATGGGAAATAGCAAGTTTACCGACTTTTCCTCAAATTTGCCGCTAAACCCTTTTTCTGAAGGGTTTCCTGAGATTTCTGCCTAGTCTTAAAACCCATTCACAAACCCACAATATCTCTCTCTCTCTCTCTCTCTCTCTCTCTCTCTCTCTCTCTCTCTCTCTCTCTCCCCCCCACTTGTTGAGTAGGGGCCCATATCCCATGTGAGGGGACGGGAGGCAGTAAGTGACAGCGCAGTGGTGGGGGTTAACTAATCCCACCCACCCACACCCACACCCACATCCACCCACCCACCAGCCAGCCAGCCATCCATCCTCCTTCCTCCTCTCTTCCCCAACTAACCCCCCCCTCCCACCCTCTAACTCTACTACAGCCCCCAAATCTACACCCCACCCCAAACACCAAACCCCAAACCTTCTCCTGCTCCTGCTCCTTCTCCTTCTTCCCTCTCTCCTGCTCCCAGAGTGCGCCCCACAGTCTTGGCCAATGCTGACCTTAATTAATACGGGCCCTGGGTGGAAATGGGAACGGGGCCGGCTCTCAGGCCCTGGCCTCCCCTCGCGCTCCTCTCTGGGGTAATGAGAGAGTGGCGCGCTGGGGGCTGCCAGCCGAGAGGACAGGGGTCACTGGGAATGGGGAGGTTTTTTTTTTTTTTTTTTTTTTTTTAAAGCGGGGGCCTCTCAATGAGGAGCCCCTCCATGCTGAGAGAAGCTGGCCCGCTTTTGGACACCTGGTCATTAACATTGCTAATTAGCCACCATTAATCAGACTTGGGTTTTTTACATTATACGTAGTGTGTGTGTGTGTGTGTGTGTGTGTGTGTGTGTGTGTGTGTGTGAGTGTGTGTGTGTGTGTGTGTGTGAGTGTGTGTGTGTGTGTGTGTGTGTGTGTGTGTGTGTGTGTGTGTGTGTGTGTGTGTGTGTGTGTGTGAGAGAGAGAGAGAGAGAGAGAGAGAGAGAGAGAGAGAGAGAGAGAGAGAGAGAGAGAGAGATAGAGAGAGAGAGAGAGAGAGATAGAGAGAGAGAGAGAGAGAGAGTGTGTGTTTGAGTGTGTGTGTGTTTGAGTGTGTGTGTGTGCGTGTGCGTGTGTGTGTACACACACATGCATATAGACACCTGTTAGGTGGAACAAAAACATTTCATCCTTCTTACATGTACAGTATGGACCGTGACGAAGGGTAGGCAACACCCAAAAAGTCACACCATGCAGCTGTAGACGACTACAGGCTAAAAATGAATTAGGCCAAATTGTAATTTATCAAAAGAAACAGATTCTTTATTGTCAGTCTGTCTACCAGATTAAACAAATAGCAATACTTTAGCTTTTTATAATTCAGCGAAGATGGAATATTTCAGCAATGAAACATGAATGAATTTATAATGGGAAATTGCTCGGCTTGTTACAGCTAACTTGAATCAGCATCGTTTTCTAAAAAAATAATCTGCATATATATTCCCAAAAATGAATAGACGATCATGGGCTGGTGTCCATTCAAGTAAACTAATCTGTTCTACTAGAGGGTAATCATTTATCTTATTTATGAGCCATTTCCTTCATCCAGCCTATTCATTTTGGCCGTAGTTATAAAGTAATTTGTATGACAAAGCTGATTGTGTGTGTGTGTGTGGGGGGGTGCATTCTGGGTAGCTTCCAAACCCCACAGAGAGGCAGAGGTGACTGACATGAGCCCCATCATGTCTCATGCATGAGGAATTCAACTCAACTTACTTTATGATGGAGGATTCAACACACATGCCATCTTCATATATTAAAACTTTAAATTGATGCTCAGGGAAAACTCAACTGATTTCAGAAAACCCAACTTACAAACAACCAACTCAACTTACTTAATCAATCACATTACAGAGGATTCAACACATATGCAAGCTCCATATACTGAAACTTTAAAAGGGTGTTAAGGGCCAGAAAAAGATTATATTAAAAATCGCCTCTTTCGCCTCTTGTTATTCTCTGAACTATTAGAACTCCACTAACTTCTAGGCTGTTGACAAGATCACCAAATGAAAAATAACACTGTGAGTGGGTAAAGACACTACCCTACAACAGAGAGTGAGACAGGACAAAAGTGAGAGAGGGCAGTGCACGAAAGAGAGAGAGAGAGAGAGAGAGAGAGAGAGAGAGAGAGAGAGAGAGAGAGAGAGAGAGAGAGAGAGAGAGAGAAAGACAGAGAAAGAGAGAGAGGAAGACACAGAGAGAGAGTGCAGTGCATGAAACACAGAGAGAGAGAGAGAGAGAGAGAGAGAGAGAGAGAGAGAGAGAGAGAGAGAGAGAGAGAGAAGAGAGAGAGAGAGGCAAACTTGTCCTCTGCCAAAGATTCATGCAAATGGATCGCATTCTTCCCCCATTCTCAGGGTAGGACGACTGCCTGGTCTGAGAAATGAGTAGTGAGTGAAGCAGCTAGAGCTAGGCGAGCGAGCTGCTGGTAACATGCTAATGAGAGATGCATCAGTGAGCTGTGTCATCCTGTTCCCCTGGGGGCTTGGTGGTGTAAAGAGGGGAGCCGAGCTGCTCAGAGGGGAGGACGGGGGACGGGGCCCAGGGAAGAAGAATTTAGTTAACTGCATGGCTGGGACTGGTATGGGGCATTACATCCAGAGCTCCTTTGCACCCACCCACCCACCCAAGCAAATTCCACCAGTGTCAGTCAGTGTGTGTTGTGTTGTGTTGTGTTGTGTTGTGTTGTGTTGTGTTGTGTTGTGTTGTGTTGTGTTGTGTTGTGTTGTGTTGTGTTGTGTTGTGTTGTGTTGTGTTGTGTTGTGTTGTGTTGTGTGTTGTGTTGTGTGTGTGTTTGTGTTGTGTTGTGTGTGTGTGTGGAGAGGGGGGTATATTTGGGGGGTGTATAAGGGCTGGTTGTATGGTGCTGTAAGTTACTTTTTTAAAACTTCCTGCATTCAGGAAGTTAAAAAATAGGAGCTACACAAAATATTTGTGCCACTCTGAAGTGAAATGTTTGTAAAAAATCAACTATAGTCTACAGAGTTTGAAGAAATAATCCTACTAGCATGTCCTCACCAGAGTACTGTACCTATATTCTGCATTTACAGTAATACTGGCACTTTAGAGATCTCCCTCAGAGTTGGCTGACTAACTGCATACAGTACCAGCCCTGCAGCGACAGTAAGCGATAGCGAGTCAGCCAAACATTGTAATCGAGTGTAAGCTTACAGATGACTCCCAATTATAGGGCCTTTTAAAGAAGTGTTGTACAGTTTCAGAAAATTGTAAATTGTTATAAGTTTGTCTGTGAGTGTGAGTTTGAGTGTCTGTCTGGTGCATGGGAAGAGAAAAGGAGCTGAGAGGAAAGAGATGAGTGCCCCTGGGAAAAGTAAACTATCAGACAGAGCACTGCATCCTACATGACACCACATCCTCGCAGAAATGTATAAAGTAGAAGTAGAAGTACTCTTACAAATGTAATTATAACACAAGTAGTATGATATTACAAAGTTGAAACCATGGAATATCACATCACTAGCGTTGTAATTACATTTGTAAGAGTAATTCTACTTCTACTTTATATAACTCTTTGTTGTCAGTGTTTTTACACAACCTGCTCCTACCAAGACACTATTGAGAACAACATGATAGCACCACCGGAAACCAGTGAAACCATCGGAGCCTCTTACTGACTCTTACAGAAATTCACTCAGCTGAAAACACTCAATTACATTATAACAAAAGAGTTTTAAGTCTTAAGTAACCGATTAAGACTTGGTCATTACCATTTTGGTGACAATAAGGTTATAACAGAGGCTCTGCGCTAAGGGGTTAACCACCGTTACAGTGTTACTGTATTATTGTAACAGTGCTGTCCATTGAATACCAACTACAACGACTCTTGATTTGCACCATTCGTGGTTTCTCCTTTTTATCACCGTTGACACATCGTCGTCCCATCTCACCAGAGCGAAAGATTCTGTTTTTTTTTTGCAGGGCTGAAAAATCGCTACGCATCTACATGGACAGGCCTACATAGTTCCCCAGCCACATACCTTTGTCACATTATCAAGTTTGGCCTTGGACGAGGAAGAGGTAGAGAGAGAGAGGGAGAGGGAGCGCACGTATGGACAACAACAACCCTGGAAGCCCGGGCGGCTACCTACCTACGCATCAGACTCGGTCTCGCGGTTATTGACCGTGCCGCCTAGCACTGCGAGGAAGTCAGAGAATGGAGCTAGATTCCACTTGAGCAGACGGCCTTGGATCGGAAAATAACACGCACGCACACACGCACACACACGCACACACACACACACGCACGCACGCACGCGCACACACACGCATACGCACACACAAACATACGCACACACAAACAAACGCACACACACACACACAGTAGCGACTTTTACATCTATACACACATAGACACACAAGAGAAAGACTTGCAAGTGTCCACACACACACACACACACACACACACACACACACACACACACACACACACACACACACACACACACACACACACACACACACACACACACACACACACACACACACACACACACACACACACATACACACACACACACACACACGCTACTTTCATATCTATACACACAGGAATAAGACTTGCAAGCATACACACACACACACACACACACACACACACACACACACACACACACACACACACACACACACACACACACACACACACACACACACACACACACACACACACACACACACACACTTCTATCTCATGTGCAATCTCACGGACACATGTGTGCCTTGCAAACATTCACTCACACACATTCACAAATACACACACACACACACACACACACACACACACACACACACACACACACACACACACACACACACACACACACACACACACACACACACGCGAGAGGAGAGCGCAGGACGGAACAATAGCCCCGCTGATGCGGCCCCCATCTAGTTTCATGCGACTAATTAATGCAGCGGTGCGTGTTTGCTGAGGCCACCGGCATTGGAGGGACATTGAGGATGGTGGGGTAGCGTGTGGGGGGGTGATTGGGGGGGGGGGGGGGGTGAATAGGGTGTGGGGGGGTGGCGGGGACCAGGGCCACTGACAGCTTTTGCTGGGGCCCAGGACAAAGTCATCTGAAAGGGCCTCCCATCCATCCAATACATATGGATGGACACACCCCCCACCCACACACCCCCACACACACACACACACACACACACACACAACACACACACACACACACACACACACACACACACACACACACACACACACACACACACACAGACACACACTAGCTACTTCCACATCTACAGTATGCACACAATAAAAAGACTTGCAAGTATCCACACACACACAATATTCTCTCATTCTCTCGCCCCTGGGCCTGAGACAACAGACCCCTTTGTCCCCCGGCCCCTGTCGGCTTCCCTAGCAGAGACTATACTGGGCCTGGCAGCCTGCACGAATGATGAGGACCCAATTTTGGGGCCCCTCTCGCCCTGGACCCGGGACAACAGACCCCTTTGCCCCCCCCTGTCAGCTTCCCTGGCGGGGTGGGGGTTGGTTTGGGGGGTTAGTGGCGGAGGGGGGGACTAGGCCTGGCAGCCTGCACCTCGGCAATTACAGTGTGAATTGCATGAGAGGATTACATGAAGTGCTTAAGAGAGCTGGAACACCTTGTCTTGAGGACCAAAAACAGCTGCTTCAAGGCCGATGCACCTGCTCGTTACCAAACCATTTTCACCTCCTCATACATCTGAAACAAACAAGGAGGTTTTCTCTCAGTGTTTCTTTCTTTTTTGTTTTCTTTTTTCATGTCAGTCTTTCAGCAAAAAAGGGGAAAAGCACAAGAAAGGAAGTGGAATAGAATTTAAAAGTGTGTGTATGTGTGTACTGTATGTGTGCGTGAGTACGTGCGATGGCTTCTTCTTTCAAATTTTCTTTTTTTTAATTGTAATTTTGATATTCTGTCTATCTGTCTGTGTTGAGGGTTGTTTTCCAGCATATGTACACATGGAATTACAATCTATTGTTAACATGTTTTACCTGTACTTTCATTTTTCTTTGGAAGGTCAATTCATTTGGTAATGAGAGAGATGAGGAGTGGTCAACTACGCACATAACCAACCAGTAATACAGGGGGGAAAAGGCATCATGTGTACATGCATACCTTCCTTGTACTGTTGTGGATCATCATCGTCTGGTGAGGTTTAAGGCAGATGGCACCCAACGCAATGATGCTGAGCCTGTTGACAAAGACACAGATGTCATACAGTATATTAGTGTATATCAACAATTACAGTATTACACACACACCAAAACAGTACATAACACCACATCATGCTTTTCATACTTCCTTCAAAGAATATCACAGGCATTACCAAAGAGAGATGCTAAGACATTTTGAAGAGCGAAAAAAATAGTCTGCTGACTAAATTGTAATGGTCTCACACCGGTACCGTTGCTATGCTAACAGAGATGGGAGGGGAGAGAGACACAGGTGTTTAGATCAGCCTAAAAATAATAAACCCTCTGCCCCTACTGGGAGCTCTACTTTAACAAGTGCCTGGTGTCTTTTTTTCCACAGTTGTTAAGTCCGTCTGGGACAGGAAATTCCTCACGTGATTGGCCATTATGAGGAGGACACACAGGGGCTTAGTCACCGGTCTCTGTGGGGTCATTTGTGGATGACCATGATGTGAATAACCTTGTTAGGGCCCATGTTTCTCTTCACACCCAACTCAGAAGACCGCTTACTGCCTCACACCTCTCCTCCGAAGGATGCTTTATGGGGTAAGGGGGGGTGACTGTGGTGGAGCGTAAAGACCGGGGCACCACAGGAGATCACATAAAGCCCTTTGGTTGGTTTGTTCGAGTGGTGCTTCTGCTTGGCCTTCCAGGCAGCACCACTCAAGCACAGTCACATAAACACCAAGCAACAGTAAAACCAGGGTTAACCAAAGGTTGCTGTTTGATATGCTGATATTTAGCATTAGCTGCATGTTATTAGTACATTAAGTCAAGTCAAGTCAAGTCAGCTTTGATTGTCAGTTTCTTCATATGCAAAGGTCATACAAGGAAATTGAAATTACATGGCAGGGCATCTAACTTAGAAACCTAGATGTCTTCATAGAAAACTAAATTACCATTTGATTTTAAAATTAGGTTCAAATTATGGGAGTAGGCATTATTACAGAGGGTCTACATATTTTGATTGTTAAATCAATAGAAAGTTTACTGTAAAAAAAATGAGGAAGTGATTTAAATAACTTCTGAGTGGTATATTTCCCAATCGTATCTCCATATCCCCGTTTAGAACCACTACCCTCCCTAAATAATTATCTTTAGGAAGCAGTGTTGCACTTGTGCTATATATCCCTAGCAAAAGATGCAGATGTATTTTTTATTAGCTGTAACTGTTGTCATTTGTTCATATGAGCAGTCACTTCACACGTAATAATATTGACTAAAATCAACAGTAGAAAGCTCAGCTAGAACTGTACAAGCATAGGGGGCACACGCTGTCTCTAGCAGTGACAGGGAGGTAATTTGTCTGCACTCGAAGACACTTGCAATGGCCCCATAGCCTCTGTTGTGTTGATTAGTGCGCCTTAATGACTATCAAGGCACTTCAATCACATGTGGTCAATTGATTGTGTCTAATTAGAAGCTTTGGCAAATACTATCATTTCAATTAACCGAGTCATTTATCAGCGTTATCTTGATGTTTAGCTGCATGAGGTATTTACAAGAGCCTGACCATATAGCTGTTCTCCAGGTATCAGGTTCTATCCCTACTGTACACACTATAGCAAACGGAGGCATGACAGCAAACTGCATAGCAAACTGAGGCATGACAGCAAACTGCATAGCAAACGGAGGCATGACAGCAAACTGCATAGCAAACTGAAGCATGACAGCAAACTGCATAGCAAACTGAGGGCATGGCAGAGCATTTCCCTCAGGAGTCAGCTACAGTCTTTCAACAGTCAGCAGATCAGCTCACATATTTTTCTGCAGTCCCAAATTCGACAATCTGATCTCTCTCTCAAAAAAAAAGAAGAAGCAGCCGATAAACTCCCGTCCCAACAACAAAACTGCTCCCGCCTGTCAATCTCCATCATCGAAATCATCAAAACACTCCAGGCCCTATTCACAAGGTGCACAGCACCATGGGTAATGAGGTGTAGAAACATGCCCTTCCTCCCCTTCCACCCCTCCCCTCTCTTGCCCCCCCTTCCCCCCAGGCTCCTGACCACCCAGAAGAGAGCATGACACTCCGTTCAGGCAGTAAATCCTGCGAGACTTAACCGTCATCAGAGTTCTGCCACTCAAGACAGGTCTGCCTGCCTGCCCGTCTGTCTGTCTGTCCAGTGCTGGACTGGCCATCTGGCCTATCGGGCATTTCCCGGTGTGCTGGCCCCGCACCCTTGTGGGCCCCTGTTTTTAGAAAAGTAAACAAAAAAATAATAGGGGCCCACGAGGGTGCGGGCCCCACCGGTGAGTCAGTTCCGCACCGCTAATTATGAGGGGCCCCTTTAAGCCCAAAGTGCCCGGGCCCTATTTCTCCCCACAGACCAGCCCTATGCCTGTCTGTCTGTACACCTCTTCACGGATATTGTCCCAGACATTCTCTCTCTCCCCGTAGTGCTGTCGGCTAATGCTAGATCTCCAGGGTGTTGTTTTATGTCTCTCCCCCTTTGCTTTGTGCACTTTTACAAGCTGGTGTGTAAAGTGACATGTATTACTGATCTACACCCCCCCCCCTCTTTTTTTTCTCATAATGAATCTCAAGTGGGAGCCTGAGGCAGGATTTCTTGCTGTGGATATGTCTGTGTCTAGGTCTCCCCCTCTCTCTCATATAGACACATACAACGACAGAGAGAGAGAGAGAGAGAGAGAGAGAGAGAGAGAGAGAGAGAGAGAGAGAGAGAGAGAGAGAGAGAGAGAGAGAGAGGTGGGGGGGGGGCAGATCAGAAGATACTACAAGAGCAAAAGAGGGTATTTGTTGTTTCTTGTGTCAGCTCATTCTACAAATATGTATGTCCAAACAGCTCCTGAGTCCTGGGTGCACACATGCGCTTCTGTCAGGGAAAAACAAATATAATTTCAACCACTTTTCAGATCTCTCCACGCCTAGGAACATCCCCACTCCCCCTGCCTCTCCTCATTCTACATGGGAACGCTGTTGACAAGCAGCACGGTCAGGAGAGGGGAAACCGCTTCTTTCTCTCAATTTCCATATAGAGAGACAGAGAGAGAGAAAGCACTTGCTGCAGGTACATTTATCGCAGGTCTTAGAAATAAGGCAAGAAGATCCACAACCTTATGGCAGGCGATAAGCTTATGGGAGGAGAGTAAAAAAAGGGCAACATCAAAATTGTGTTTATATTGTTTGAGTGTGTGCGTTTGTTTGTTTGGGTGTGGGTGTGTGTTAGTGCGTGTGTATTTGCGTGTGCATTTAGTGTGTGTGTGTGTGTGTGTGTGTGTGTGTGTGTGTGTGTGTGTGTGTGTGTGTGTGTGTGTGTGTGTGTGTGTGTGTGTGTACATACACATATACATATGCTTGTCATCCATTTCAATCTAGCAGAAAAAAACTACCAAACAAAAAAAAGATTATCTGGCAATCACAACACATCCTTCTCACACACACCCAGCTAGTTGACATAACTAACACAGGACGTGTCATGTACGACATGGGCTGAGAGCGCTCGAGACATGAGATTAGTCTGTGTTTAAAAAAAAAGCCGACTGTCAGTAGGACATGATGATGTTCTTGCCATAGCTGCGGGGCTGAGCAAACCCAACCTCATCTCTTCAGCAGGGGTGGTTTTACAACAGAGGCAAGGGAGGGCAACCACCTTGGGCCCCATCAAATTCCCCAAATTGCAGGGGCCCCCAGAGCAGCTGCCCCACTCCTTACCCCTTGTTCAAAGGAACGATTTGAAGGGCCCCCTCACTAAATTCGCCTTGGGCCCCCAAATGGCTAAAAACCCCCCTGTTCTTCAGCGTTCGGTTTTCCAGCCTGAGATATAGCGTGTGGCAGCTGCTGCTCAGCGTGGCTACACACAGCTGTTGCATGCACACACACACGGCACGGCGTGCACAGCACTCAGGGCCCAAAGCCGCCGCCTTTTGTTTACTAATGCAGCTGATCTGACTGGCAGTCCAGGTGAGCAAACGTTGGGCCGCGTCGCTCTGTGTTTCTGAAAAGCCGGCGAGAGGGCGTGCTGGGAAATTGGGTGTGTAGTGTGTGTGTGTGTGTGTGTGTGTGTGTGTGTGTGTGTGTGTATGTGTTCGCTGCCGCTCTCGCTTTCATCTTGCTGGGCTGGCTAAGGTCCCGGGCTTCAGGCGGCATTTCAAAACACAAACTCACACATGCACGAATACACACCCACACATGCACACACGAACATACACACACACACACACACACGTTTATACACACCCACGTGCATGCACACATTCAAACATGTGCACACACATCTTCACCCACACGCACATACTGTATACACAACCACATGCCCCGACACGCACACACATATGGGTGGACACACACACACACACACACACAAATACACACAGACACACACACACTGCATCAATACACTGACATAGAGCAGGGCCACCAATACACTAACAAAGAGAAACATGTGCACACAGAAACAAGCCTACACACATACACATCACTTTGTATACAGATAGGATATAGACATTCACCCACATGTACATATTACATATGCAAAAAAACATGTACACAGGTCAATAATTAGACATACACAGGCTCCACAGCATCATACACAGGCAGACAACAAATGCTGGGTAGTTCTAAGTAAAAACACACTGCACGCACACACACACACACACACACACACATACACACATACACACACACACAAAGTAGGAGAAAGTGGACAAGGAAAAATGCAGACAATCAAACACTCAAACATTTAAAAACACACACACACACACACACACACACACACACACACACACACACACACACACACACACACACACACACACACACACACACACACACACACACACACACACACACACACACACACACACACACACACACACACACACACACACACACACACACACACACACGAATTACACTATGTGGTAATCAATTCTCGCTCCTAAATGCACCTGCATCTTATTACTGTTGAGGCAGTTCATTACCACTTACAGCCCATTGAAAATCCAAAGCATTTATGTGGGAAATGGCAACCTACATAGAATTCCCACTAAGAGTGGAAGGACATGTAAGACTGAGCTTTACCACTGTCCCCAGAAGACAACTGAAGTCTGAGATCGATACTGTCCATTCTTGTTGTATTGTGTATTGTGTATTGTGTATTGAGTTGCATACTTTATGTCTTCATGTTGGCTGTAACTAGTTACGATGGCGGTGAAAACAAATTTCCCTTTGGGGACAAATACAGGCTATCTTAAGTCCCACCATAGCTTTCTAGCGCAAAGTGTCCACGATTACAACTACCCGTATCCACTGTGGATAGTCCTACGTGGATAGTTAGATAAAGGATGCTTGTCCACTGCATACAAATTAAAAATCAGAACATAGAGAGCATGATCCAAAATGATTTTTATGTACTCTCAATACAAAAGCCACAAAAAGCCGAACTCTTCAATGTTGGGAGCTTTTAGGTGTCTGCAGACTCAAAAAAGCTTGCTCAGACACGAATGGACAGATAAGAGGAAAACAACCCAAAAAATGTGTCCAAAGGCTACACTCTTTTCATTCAGTAAATTAAGGTTTTGATGAGAAGAATCTCGCCCAAAAATACAACACTAGCTTTGCCTTGAGGATATATTTCAAGAAATTACTACGAGTTTCATCAAGAAGTTACTGATGTCCAATTCAAATGTGCTTAGAATTAAGGGTAATGATTATAGTGATTACAATCAAAATAACATTAAGATTTGTGACTACTTCCATTTCTGAGTGGAGAGGAATGAATAGAGCAATTTATTCATGCTAATTTAACCATGTACATTTTCTAATCACTCGGTGGAATTGTTTGACAAGCCATTACACAAACTTAATACCATACTGGGTTTTTTATGGGCAACAAAATTCAATCCAATTACTTTTTTGGGGGATTCAGCAAATTACATAAAACTGATGTAATTTGAATGAATCATGTGATGAAATAGTGCCATTTGATTTAGAGGTATTTTGTCAGTTAAGTCTTTTTTCAACATAAAATACTGTCTAGCCTGGCATGATAGTTAAATATCTGCCCTCCTGTGTTGTATTTTTTAACCCTAAGTCATATTAAAGCATGCAAATAATTTTTATGAAAATGATAATTAAAAGAGAACAAAATGGTAGTTTTTAATGGAAGACAGTAGGAAAACAAAACCATGTAGATCCACACAGTTTGTTTACGTGTAGTATGTGACTCCCAACAATAAAGCCTCCCCAAAACCAACGTCTCTCCTTCTGCAGTGAAGTGGAGAGTTACAATGCTGAGCAGGAGCTGGAGCTACCACACACACACAAAACGAACAGCCACCAGTCTGACAAGGACCTCCTCATTAAGACCACCACGCATGTAGTAACTACGGTGACATGTTTTGAGGTCCATTTTGGTAGCCCTCAAGTGTGGAAGCCCTCCAACACAGGTCACCAAGGTCACCAATCCCAAATTTCCTAGAGGAGGTGTCCACAAAAAGCGTGTGTCAGCCCCACTTAGACGACCATGGCTAGTAATTGCGTCTGTCATCATCAATTAAGAAAGAATGTGGCGCAACACAATTTGAGGCCATGCCGTCCGAGTGCCCATCAGTTCCACCAGCAGAATTGAGACTTTTCTATTCCCTCAACTCCGCTGGTAAAAACAGCACTACTGTTACAGCACCATGTTGGTGTCAACAACGACATTAGCCAAAAGCTATGGCAAACTTTTTTTTGAGAATGGTGAAACCATTATTTACTGAATAAATTGTGAGTTCAATTAACTCTTTTCAAAACATAAAACTGAAGAATGCATAATAAATACTTTCAAAAGGTATACAAAAAGGGGAATATACTTAAAATATTTGTGCAACTAGTGTAAGATTTTCTTACAGTAGCTGAAGATGTGCTTTGTGGACGGTTGGAAAAATGCCCCGCAGAGGAAACCAAACAAGGACCCATATGTCCTTGTCTGCACTGCCAGCGGCGTCTCTCTCTCTGTGCTCCTCAAGGCCCTCCAGGCGAATCTTGTTGCTAGGTTTTACATACTGGAAGGCCTCCAATCCCTGCGGGGAACAATGGCACGTTGGTTTCGGGCCTATACGCCCAGTCAGACATAAACACGGTCGTATTTACAATGCAAAGCTGGCACAAGCATCCGGGGAGACTGACCATGTAAACAGCCTGAGAGAGAAAGAGAGAGAGAGAGAGAGCGCGAGGGAGAGAGAGAGATACTCCACAGGGAGGAATGGGGTCCTATTTTGCAGACTGCCCGGACACGACTGGACGAACACGATCAATTTGACACCATTAATCTTTAATTATAATATCTAATTACTCATCCTATTTAGGCTGTCAGAAGTGCGGTGGGTGCACTCTCCATGGGGAAGCATGAGTCCCCTTGGCAACACCCCTCACGGTGGGGGGGTGGGGGGGGCTGGGAGTGTTACCTTCCCCTTCCTCTTTTCCTCTCCATGGCCTGGCCGTCTCACCTGGCCAGTGGCTAACCGTCCCAGGAATGTCCCAGGCTTGTCTGGGGCCCGGGGCCTACATGCCTCTCTCTCTCTCTCTCTTCCTCTCTCTCTCTCTCTCTCTCTCTCTCTCTCTCTCTCTCTCTCTCTCATGATTAATGCCGAGGCCTCTCCAGGGGTCATGCTTCATGGGCCCTGGCCTGGGACATAAAGAGATGAACCTTGACTTCGGTCCAAGCCAGCTAGGCCTGTGCAACGACTGCAGATATTTTGGCCAAGTGGGTGTGTTTGTTTGTGTCTGCGTGTGTGTGTGCGTGTGTGTGGCTGACAGCTCTTTGAGAATGATGAATGGCAGAGATAATGGCCAAAGTCTAGCCTCTCCTACCACTGGGTCCATAATTGTTTTAGCCTTCTGCTGTTTTACCTTCCCAACTAACTCACTGACGGTACCACCACAGTTTCAATGGCTGAGATAGTGATACTGTACATGCAGTGAAGAACAGGTTGCATAATATTGAAGAAAACCATATCACAGGATTTTATACATGTGCAACCAAGACCTGTCATAATTGAAATTGCCAGATGATTCATTGTCAAAAGATAAATGCTTCATGTACAAGTAAAAAACTTTGAAGTGAGTTGGACAAAACACTGTATTTACCTTAACTACCAGTTTTACTGTACAAATGTGTGCTTTCCACTTGTTGAAGGGGTTTTGTGATGTCTTGTTAGCAGAGAGTTCATCACTGGGGTTGAGATCAATCTGGTCGCCAGACAAACAGACACAATTGATGTGGGTCAGGTGAATGGCGAGGGAGGCACGCTAATCCACCTTGCTTTAAACTGGGCCCTTGTTTGTGTCCCATCCCTTTTCCTGGCGTTTCAGATTTCTCACATGTGCTGGGGCCTTTTGTTTCAGGGTGCGTCCCCCTACCCGGCCACCACCACCGCCCCCACTGCCACCGGCAGCACAAGCACCTCCACCACCACTACTACCGCCACCACCATCCCTGCTGCACCACCACCACTACTACCGCCGCCACCACCACTACTACCGCCACCACCCCGCTGCGCTTTGTCGTTACCACACGCACCTCTCTACAGCTGGGAGCCTATTCATGCACTCCACTTTCTTTTTTCTTAAAAAAAAAATCTTATTCTACTCTCATGCGACGAGGCTGTCACACACAGCAACAGCCAGATAGACTGATGCTAAAACACTGGGCCAAGGTCTGTCTGGGCCAAAGACAGGAGATCTCTGGGGAGGGAAAAAAACAGTTTACAAATAAGGTGTGGGGAGACAACAGCGGGAAGAAATCTAACTACCACAAAAAAATGATTGATGAATCTGACAGGCCTGAAATCCCTGTGCCCTTTTCTCCCGTTGTTGTTTCTATTTTACCTTAAAACCAAGAGAGGAGCAAAAGTCTGACTTTCTCTGACCAACTTGTTGACACGACGGATATGTATTATTCATGTGAAATCTTTTGAAGCCTCCCTAGCCTACACAGGGGCCAATATTTACCTGAGATGAAGGTAACAAGTTCAATACAAAGTATTTTTTCACAAATAGGGTGTCCTTCCTTCGGATCTAAGCCTTACCCAAGGTAAGGACAACAAACAACCCTTCCGCCATCATCCCTCGGCTTTAATTGAGTTACGCCAGGGACTTTGTTACAGGGCTTTCTTTTTTCTGTTCGAAACTATCCGAATTTCCGCTCGCGCTCGAGAGAGGATTAAGGCTCCTTAAAGAGCGCGGTAGTCCTCTCTTGCGCTGTCGCAAAGCAAACAAACAAGAGAGAGAGAGAGAGACAGAAAGAGAGAGAGAGAGAGGGAGAGACGGAGAGAGAAAAAAGAATTTCCATACACACAGCTGCCTCGCCGACACCGCCTTTTCCTGCGTCCGCTCCGGCTGTCACGCAGGTTCCCAAACCACAAGCCTCCTCTGTAGGCCACATCAATCCACACGCTCAATTGTTACAGTACACCTGTATGTTACCTCTGATGTCGGCCCTGCCCCAGCAAATGCAAATACACCGCAGGCAAGACGGTGGCTTAGAGGCACATTAGGCCTACCAGTGCGTGGGAGTTGAAAACGTGTGTACGTGCATGTAGTATTAATGAGAAAAAAAATCAAAGGAAAAAAAAAACATGTGAATGAGTAAGTGGTGGGTGAGTGAATGTATATGCTGTCAGTGCATGCAATAGGTTAAATAAATGTCTGACTGACTGTGTGTTTGTGTGTGTGTGTGAGAGAGAGAGAGAGAGAGAGAGAGAGAGAGAGAGAGAGAGAGAGAGAGAGAGAAAGAAGAGAGAGAGAGAGAGAGCGAGAGAAGAGAGAGAGAGGAGAGAGAGAGAGAGAGAGAGAGAGAGAGAGAGAGAGAGAGAGAGAGAGAGAGAGAGAGAGAGAGAGAGTGTGTGTGTGAGTGCGTCTATGTGTGCCTGTGTGTGTGTTATCTATAGCCTATATGTGTGTGCATTTGATGTGCTAAAAGACAGGCATATTTGCAACTAAAACGAGTGATATGTGCAATCCAAGATATGGCAAGGAAAGTAGGCTCCGACACCGCAATGCTGCCACTGCAATATCAGGCGAGGGGAAATGGACAAATTACTCAAAAAAAAAAAGAGCTATTTATCCATTTACGCAGCATCAATAAAAAATAGTGCCACTACAATGTTTTTATATTGATTGAGTAGAAGAGCAAGAAAATCCCTCCCTGAACTACTTTGGTATCCTATCAATGGCTCCCCTGTAAAGTTTGATGATTTGAGTAGTGGCTTTTCTTCCTTCCTGTGTGGCCATTAAGAGCACAGAGAAAGAAATGGGATCTTTGGAGGGTGCCACTTCCATGCTGTTTGCACCCAGTGGTGCCATCTCTGTTTGCGGGGACTACGGAGCGTGGTGGTAGCAATGTGGTCCTAATGGAAAGTGTGATCCGCAAAGAGAGAGAGAGAGAGAAAGAGAGAGAGGGGGGGGGGGGGAGAATGGGTGCTAACAAGCGTCAGCTCTAATGTTACACATGCACATGTCAGAAGTGAGACTTGGGAATGAGATCAAAATTAAATTAGTCTCCAGTGGTTGTTATATTCTTACACAGTTCACGCAATGATTTATATGATTTAAAATGTATATGATATGGAGTGTAAAATGAAATAGATTTTACAGCAACATCCTATTCATTTCTAAGGAGGATAAAAGGTGTCTTGAAAGAACATTTTAGGATATAATATTGAGCCCAATAACTTTTGAAAAGATACGCCGATTAGAGGGCTCACTAAAGGAGCAAATACATAAAATATATAATGATTTTGAATAAATATGGAAGTCAGTGTCACTGTTATGCAGATGCAGAGACAGAATTGAATTTCACTGTTGTATCTAACAAAGCCCCATCTATGACAAAGGTCATTATTAGGCAGTAGGTGACATTCCGTGCTTTTGACGTCCCTGCATTTGAGAAATCAGACACAAATAAGACTGAAACTAAAGTCATCCTATTGGAGGCCACTAATCAGGGTTAGACCTAAACATGTTTGTAGGCCCCTTGCCTTCTAACTGCCACAGAATTTAGAAAAAAACCTCACTAGTATCTCTTTTGAAACCCTGAATTAATAAATAAATACTCAAATAGGGTTAAAACTACCTTTGCCTACATATAGGCATTCCATTTCTAAATGTCTAAAATGAAGCTACTGTCATTCATACTATACCTGAATACTTTCAAGCTTCAGGACATTTTACCTTATCTTCTACATCACAGTGTGCTGCTGCTACCAGCTCAAAAACAAGACGTTGCCCTTAATATCCCTCTTTATGGTGCTGCTGGCTGGTTGAGGCCCTCATTAATTACATGTAGCAGCAGTAGCACATCATTCATGAGAATGCCATCTTCCCGAACCCGCACTCAATTCCCTTAGGAAAACAGGACTTATCTGTGTGTGCCCTAGCTCTGGAATGAACTCCTTGAATGTATACAATTTTTGACAACTGTTCATAGTTTTATGTCTGGCATACTCTATGTATTTGGATCGGTGTACGCTTGTTTGTTTTGTAAAGTGCAATTTAAATAGTTCTTATAATTACATACTTTGCCACTTTTTTGTTTTCCTCTTTTCATTCACAGTCTATATTTTTCTTTACCTCATTTCATTCAATGTCTATACTGGTCACCTGTTCTTGAATATAAAGTATAATATTTGTACATTTGACACACATGGCTTCAATGAAGCCATTTGTGAAGCCATTCGTCTTTGGGCAAATCAAGTTGGGCAGAAACTTTAAATCCCAAAAGGACTGACGGCATGATTTGAGCTGCGACTGAGTGAAACTATTGGAATTGCAGTTATTGCTTTTTGTGGGTACACAGTGCCATCCACTGGTCAATAAGAGAAGTGCGTGGAGAGACTTGTCTTTTGTGAATTGACTGGTTCAATCTCCTCAGTTTTTGTTTTCAAGCATGTTTCTGCGTATTTCTTTCCATATTTTTTTCACATTACAAACAACAATATGTTGTAAAAAATATATGTATATCAGTTGAAATTCAAATTACATTCAGTAGACTACATTTCACACAGAAATTTGACATCAATTTTATTAGCTGACTTCACAAAAAGTGGATGAGCTGCTGGACCAATTCCAAATGTTTCAGCCAAGTTTCTTTCCACATTTGGGGCAGATTATTTAATGCAAGCAAGCACATGGTGAACACACACACACACACACACACACACACACACACACACACACACACACACACACACACACACACACACACACACACACACACACACACACACACACACACACACACACACACACACACACACACACACACACACACACACACACAAATATTTACCTTCCATTATAGTGGAGGTGTTCTGCTCCTGGTGCTGTCTATGTGAACCAGCGTGCAGCTCTCTTCCCCTCCTCTTGTCCCCCTCCACCACGCATGCCTTGCATTGGCCATGTTTGGGGGGAAGCTAGCTGCTGCATCTGCAAGACGACAGGAGGAGCTGGTTCAGGCGCGTGTGTGATAGGGGTGAAGTGAGAGATTTGGATCTCTGTGATCATATTTTTTTCCTCCCCTTTGCTCCCTTTTCTTACGCAGGTGAGCACAAGGCAGGCAGGCGGGCAGGCAGGCAGGCAGTAGCGAGGGACTGGGTGGCTTCAGTCAGATACGGCTGGCTTCAAAATCAACAGCTAATGACGGTCTCTGCCAAAAGGCCTCTCTCTCCATCTCTCTCTCTCTCCGTCTCTCTCTCTCTCTATGGCAATGCTAAAGGAAAACATGCATACACAGACACAGACACACACAGACACACAGAGGCACACACGCACGCACGCACGCACGCACGCACGCACACACGCACACACTATCACATCGGCCAGAATGCCCTCGAAACCATATTGCTTCAATCTGTGTGTGCACCATGCCTTATGCTATGTGTGAATGTGGAAACAAGTACAGTACATTGCTTGACTTTTTGTTTCACTCCTTCATATGTCCATTACAGTAAACTAACTGAGGATGAAAACCTATCTTACTATAACAATCTCGAACATCCACGAGAGAGAGAGAGAGAGAGAGAGAGAGAGAGAGAGAGAGAGAGAGAGAGAGAGAGAGAGAGAGAGAGAGAGAGAGAGGAAAAGGGACCGTTTTAAGAGAGGCAGGCCTCTGGCAGGCTACCATGGTGGTCTGGCGTGCAGCTGATTTGCCCGTGCTGGTGGTACTGGAAATGAGTCAGAGCGTTTTGAAAGACAAACACGCCTGCATGACTGGTCGATGACAGATGGGCATGTGTCGCCGCGTGTGATGTGGTCCCAGACTGAGACGTCTTACAGGTGCATTAGTGGAGAGGCCCCAGGAGGAGAGACGTGCCCCTTTACCTGGCTTGAGGCGGCCATTTTGAAAACTTTGGATTTTTTGTTTAAACAAAAAAAGTTTTTAAAAAAGAATATATAAGTCGTCATTAGTTTAGGTGTGCCCCCGTAAGTATGTTGAAGAGGAGCTCCCTCACATCTCAAGCCTTTCATCAAGGGTGGGTTGGAAAAACAACTATCTGCACACAAACTAATGTGCATGGACGCTATCATCATCTCTGGCTTGGCATGCTATAGATTCTGGCCAACAGCCAACAGTAAAAGCATTGAGACACCAATGAGAGGACGAAAGACAGACAGAGGGAGAGAGAGGGAGAGAGAGAGAGAGGCAGAGAGAGAGAGAGAGAGAGAGAGCAGAAAATAAAGAGAAAGAGAGTAAAAGATGGGGAAAAAAAGTGAGGAGAAGGGGGGAAAAACTGTTCTGAGGTAGAGTTTGAAATGGAAAAATGGAGATGGATGGATGTGTGTGTGTGTGTGTGTGTGTGTGTGTGTGTGTGTGTGTGTGTGTGTGTGTGTGTGTGTGTGTGTGTGTGTGTGTGTGTGTGTGTGTGTGTGTGTGTGCGCGCGCGCGCGCGCGCGCGTGTGTGTGTGTGTGAGAGAGAGAGAGAGAGAGAGAGAGAGAGAGAGAGAGAGAGAGAAGGAACGAGAGAAAGCAAGAGAGAATAAGCGAGAGCAAGAGAGTGATCTTCTCTTAAGTCACTGTGCTCTTACAGCATATCCTTCTGAGCCGCTAATATCATACTCAGATTCCACCAGTGTTGTTAGAGGCCTAGGGAGCACGGATGGTGGGAAAGAGTGCGGGGAGGGGGGACGACAAGGTGTGTGGGTCCGCAGGTGTGCACTGACATTCCCTGGGCATTCTTCCCTACCGCTTAAGCAGAGCAAAAACAACACGAATCGAGTGGATTAAGACAGATGCAGGTACTAACAGCCCCAAGAAGGGATCTGACAGGACACTCAAGAGACGACATGTCCTGACAAACACATAATCACTACAAAGCTTTCCGCTAAAAAACATCAGTCTGCGGCCCTGCCGTGGCTACCTGATTGGGCACTCGCCTGCCATGCGGCTGACCCGGGTTCGGTTCCCGGCCCGGGTCCTTTGCCGACCCCTCCCCGTTTCTCTCCCCATTCGCTTCCTGTCTACCTCTCGTACTGTCCTGTCTATAATAAAGTATAAAAAAAGACCAACAAATATCTAAAAAACATCAGTCTGCAAGAGGTTGATGCATGTGCTTCATTCATAACAGAAAGTAATTAATGTATACTGATATTGTCTTTACACGTAAGAATATTTACAGTACATTTCCTTAGAATATTTATTTCAGATATTGTCTGGCAATGTCATTTTTGAGAGAAATGTACGTATCCTAAACAAGTATGATTGCTATCTGAATGATGTTTGATTTAATTTCTCTGTTTAATTTAGCCTATAAACTACATCAAAATCACGTTGCTCCAAGTGATGTGAGGACTGACTCCCCACTCAGATTTGAGGCTGAATATCATTCATCAGTGCCATTCACACCGGTAACTCCTACAGCTCATTTCATGAAAGGGAATCATCTTTTTTGCTTTTGTGTCACCCAGACTCATCTCCATATGTAATTGAATTTCATCTTTCATGGCTCCTGTTTCAAACCAGTGACGAAGTAACAGCCTAAATGCCACTGACAGCAACACCAGCAAGAGAGCCTAGTTTTTTTTCAGAGGAGTTCCAGCTCCTTTCAACAATCTAAATGGGGCTGAAAACCAATATCTTATCTGACACCTGTGAAAGGCATGTCCTCAGTGCAGATGATTTATTGCTTTAAGGACAGTGAGGTTTATTTAAGAGGAGGCTTGATGTGGACTGGCTGTCAGAGCCAACATGGAGTAGTACAGGTCGAGTCCCCTTTGATATAGTGGCTGGAAACACCTGGCTGGGCTCTTCAAGGTGTCAGATATCTGCACGCGGATCACTTGAGCAAAATTTGCAGTTTGTTTTTGGGAGTCGATCAGCAAACTGAGACCGAGATCAAACAGTGGGCGTAATTAATTGTGATTTATTGCTCCCGCCGCTGTGGCCAATGATGATGATGGGGGAGGATTTCCTGCCAGTGTAACTGACACCTGTCTCGATCCAAACAAATCTCCTCTGTACTAGAGGGCACGTAAGAATGTCTGGGAGGGACTTTGGCATTGGCAGCAGGTTTCTGTATCACAGTGTTTGTATTTAGTCAAGTCCATATTGGATAAACTGTGTTTTGTATTTTTCATTTCCTGTCATTTTCTGCATTTTCGTGTCAACTGACTGTTGCAAAGCATGTGCGTCATCTTACTGCTACAGGTTTAATATAAGATGTAGTTGAGGCAGCAAATGTACACACACATCAATGCACACACAGACATACATGCACACACAGACATACATGCACGCACAGACATACATGCACGCACAGACAAGGTCTGACATTGGCAGATGCCCATGGTGCATGAACACTTAACAATGATCCCATCAACTAGCTTTGCACTGGCCGTGACTCAAACAGTTAGGGCATTGACTGTCATGCCAGAGAGACCTGGGTTCATTTTCGGCCTGAGGTCATTCTCTATTCTCCCCCATCCCTCTCTCTCTCTCCCACTCACTTCCTGTCACCATCTCACACTGTCCTATAAAGACATAATAGCCCCTAAAATATATTTATTAATTTATTTTTGAAAACTAGGCTTTGAACTACACCCCCTCATATGACAGAAGCGAAGCCCACGATATGGAAGGGTCTATTTATATTTGTGAAGATTCTCAGGTTGGTTTCTGCACTCCTTTTTGAGCTTGTGCTGCCATGAAGCGGTCTGTGTGGGAGTGCAGAAAACACTCTGGGAGACAAGACAACACAACTGATCTTCCTGGCATCATCATTACGCTACAGCAGCATGTGTGTCATGGACTCGCCTGCCTGCCAAAACCCTGTAATCACTCTCCTCCTCCTGTCCTCTTCTCACCATTAGCGTGTTGTCTTAGGTGCACTGGATTTGCAGCGAGCTGTCAGCAGAGAGATTCCCCTCCCTCAAGCTCCAACAGGTTCTCCTTGGAAATGAGGCACAGCCAGAGATCCGCAGGAAAGTCCTGCATGGGAAGAGACAGCACACACAAGCATGCACACACAGACACACGCACGCACGCACGCACACACACAATTCTTTAGACCAGATAGTGCATGCCACTCTAGTGAAATCCCTAGAACATGTCAATCTGAGGGACGGTCGACTGGTCTGCCAGCATTCCTCAAACAGATCACGGAAAACTCTGGAAAACCTCCACCCGATCCAGACAGCAGCAGCCTCAGGTAAGGTCAAAGTAGAAGTGTGTCAGACCAACGGTCCCCCACCCCCCTCAAAAACGTCCCTTTTGTGTCCATTGTAGCACCTTGGCTATATCTTGGTTAAGACGGGATTAGAAATGTGGAAGAAAAGGGAATGAGTTTTTTGTAATTGCTTCACCTGTCTGCAGGGGTATTATTCATGAAAGGGTCACACGGTCTGGTCTTCACATCCATGACTAATGCACAGGGAAGTCTATCACTGCCCACCTTTTCCCCTACCAGCTTCAAATTCACTCTCACTCACACACACACACACACACACACACACACACACACACACACACACACACACACACACACACACACACACACACACACACACACACACACACACACACACACACACGGTGTGCAGGGGTACAAAACAGAGAGAGAAAGGGGGAGAGAGAGAGAGAGAGAGAGAGAGAGAGAGAGAGAGAGAGAGAGAGAGAGAGAGAGAGAGACAGAGACAGAGACAGAGACAGAGACAGAGCGACAGAGAGAAACATACAGAGAAGCACGCTTCGGTCAGCCGTGACGAAACACACAGGTATATTGGGGGCCACCTCACTCCCCTCTCTGGGTCAGTGGCTGGGAGAGATTTGCCGGAGGAAGGATTAGTTCCTCTGGAAACCCAATCTGACTCACACTCAGGTAGAGTAGCTCTGCCAAGTGCGACCAAGCATGGCCAACAGGAAACTGGGCTCTAAGTGGGCAATTACAAGTATCCCCCATGAAATAAGCTCAGGGATATTTGGCAGGGACTTTGTCAAAATGCAGCTCTGAACACACAGGGAAAGTCTAGGGAAACTAACGTATAAGTTACTTATTTTGTTTGAAAAGTGGATACATATGATGTATGCATACAATAAGGAAGCCTCACAGCTATCTGCATTATAAATGCAGTGGCACCTTTGATTTACATTTTTGTAGGCCTAATGCTGTTTAGCAATGTCTTTTTTTAACAAGGGAGGGAAAGTTTTTCCTTCCCTGACAGGGCAGGTTAACGGCATTCTTTTCTGTTAAACCTATAATAACCATCTCGACTAATCATTGGCCTTACAATTTCGATATTCTTGTTGAAGCCCAAGACAAATTTCCCCTCTGGAAACAATAAAGTACACTCTAACTAACTCTAACTATATTCAAGACACAGCTTCTCGTGAGCAATGACCTTTCACATGTCTCGACATAGGCCTACTAGTCACTGTTAGGGTACATTGTTGTCTCTCAATTATAGCAATAATTTTACAGGAAAAGGAGCCAACCGCCAAAACAACATGGGGTTTTAATCTTGCTGAAATAGGCCCAATGTATTTGCTGAAATATCGCAAGATATTTGAAGAGAAACAGCATGCTTTTATGCCTACCTGTTCTTGTTTCTGAATTTATGAAGGCAAACGTGCCAGTTACTCCAGCCCACGGTCGCTGTTCGCCTTGCGTCCTGTAGGCGGTGATCAGTGCACGAGCGCAGCGCACGGCTCAAGGATGCTGTGTGCAGGCTTTCTCGAATATGTAAAATGACTGATATACCCAAGTTTAAAATACGTATATAATTTACATTTATATCAATACACGCTATAAAGTTCAGACTATGATACAAATAACCTGTTCTGTTCTCACATTTTTAAGCGTTGGTTCTCTTTGTAATAACTTGAGGTTTGGGGACACACGTTACCATAACCAGACACTAGAGGGAGTTGGATGACTAGGAAAAAAATATTGAAGCACCTGATGGCAGTTTTGGTTATTTATCCAGAAGGCCTTTTAAATTACCCTTTATTGGTTTAATATGTTAAGTTAATTAAGCCTTCTATACATGGGTTCTAAATTTTGTTTATAACCCGACTGCGCGAACCTAGCTGCACGCAACTCAACCTCTGATTGTTGGAAACTGCTGTTGGGCAATAAATTAGCTCACGTGGTTGGCTGCCAGTGTCTTGCCCCTCCTCATAACATCGTCTTGATAAACACTGAGAACCCACGTATATGTATGTGTAAAACTAGCTTTTAGCCATCTTTGTCACCATCATTCATTGCAGGCCTAAATCACTTTCTGGACAGGTAGATGCATGGACTGTGAATAACAAACAGTGAATGGGCCTAGGCCTCTCCATAACACAACCTGTTCGAAACACCTATGAAGACACAATTCAGTAATGTGCTATTCATAATCAAAAATGCTTTTTTCTTCTTCTTTGGAGCCAAAAAACTGAGTGTGTCTAGCCCCATGATTGCCATTGCCAAAGACGATTACGAAAGTAATCAATGGAAAATTCCTTCAAAAACATCCCCAAACACCATGTTCAGTGATAAAATTCTTATGCAAATAATTTCTCTCAGTTTCATAAGTGTGCTAAAACAGACATAAACCGCCCTCAGCCTAACCCCAAAAACTCAATACTTTTTAGCATGAATATCCTGTCATTCCAACTGTGCATGGCATGCAAACATGCATTGACTCATTCCGACAAATTTCATAAGTTTCCCATGACCCTTTGGACTGTGTGCAGCCTATACCACACTGTAACATCAGTAGCTCCCTGTGTTTCGTTATCTTATCTTAAGTGGTGGCTGATGTCAAATAAACAACCGTGGATGAGCACTGAGGCAGATAAACCAGGTTTAGTTACCAATGCTTATGGCTGCTATGACAGTCGTAAACCAGTGAAAGTCTAGGGCTTCAAAACAAATGCCAGCTGGTTCCTCTTCTGTTAGGTTTACAGCCAATGTGGCCTAACTTTAGAAGCCTGCATCCCCCATGCCCCGGCCCGAACCCCAACGAATCTAATGCTCACCACTGGAAATGCAAATGCAAATGAGCGTATGAAACACAGTAAAATGCATAATTAAGATTTTTTTGTCTATGCATAATAATTTCTGCCTAATCCCTTCTCTCTACAGTACATTGACATATCGAAACTCTCCATGTTCATTTACACCATACGTAGGCCTACAGAAAGAAAGCCCAGAGTAGCCTACGCATTCTCATAATAGCAATGACTGGCTATCACTAATCTTAAATCCTTCCTGCAGATCATGTATATGCTACTAATCTGGTTGTGGTGTGGTTGGCATGCTTTAAAAAAATTAAAACAATTAAAAATATTCCAGTGCATGCATGAATGACACATATCTGAGTGTATAAATGTGTGGTTTTAAAGATAGAAGAGAAGACTGGGGATTTTGTGCATCAAAAACATGACCAAAGATCGAGTTTGGCCGTATGCATACCAAGCTATTCATGGGATTATCTGTGCGCATGTGGGTGGCATGATGCACCAGACTAGGATTCTATGGTATTACATAACACTCAAATCACAGCAAAAGGGTGGATTTTCAGGATATATCTGGAAATGGTGATTGGTGAATGGTTCAGCAACAATAACAGAAAACCAAACATGCCTCTCACTACAAATCCATATAGCCCCTTACCTATTGCTCCCTGGAGAAAAACAAGTGATGCAAAAATGTAAACAAAATCAATCAGTTCTAGGCGCAGCCTCTTCTGCGGTGGCACCCTTGTGGTAAAAAACGATATGCCTTGGGGACAAAAAAGTCTGTCTGTCTGTCTGTCTATCTATCTATCTATCTATCTATCTATCTATCTATCTATCTATCTATCTATCTATCTATCTATCTATCTATCTATCTATCTATCTATCTATCTATCTATCATGTGCCCTTTATTTTGTGCTGTGCAAATGGCCTACATGTGGTATGGTAATTTAAAAAAGTATATTGATGATAGTCTACACAAGGGCAGTCATGGGTAAGCGGTTAGGGTGTCAGACTTATAGCCCAAAGGTTGCCGATTTGACTCCCAACCCGCCATGTCGGTGGGGGGAGTAATTAATTAGTGCTCTTCCCCAGGGAAGCTGACAGGGGGAGACAAAGGGGTAATTTGTCCTGGCCCAGCGAGAGAGGGGCCCCAGAAATGGGTCCTCAATACGTTGCTTGTATTGGATTTGGGGCCCTTTCAGATGACTTTGTCCCGGGGTAAGCCAAAGCTGTCGGCGGCCCTGCTCTCCCCATCCTCCTCCATGACCCTGAGCATGGTAGGCCTACCATCTTGCCGCACTGCTCTCTTGGGGCGCCATTGGGAACTGACCCTTGCTCGGGTGAGGCATAAATGCAATTTTGTTGTGTGCAGTGAACACCTTTGTCCTGTGGAGTGCTGTGTCACAGTGGCAATGGGAGTAGGAGTTTTCCAGTTGGGCTTCACGCTTTCTACCACTTTTGCTTTGAGTAAGTGATTTGTACAACAGAAATTATCCTCTAAAAATGAATCATCAATGAAAAAGAAGACACAAAAAGTCAAAGTGCCAATTGCATTTGGCTTGAATGTAACTAAATATCTCTGCTTTAAGACAGCAGTGGTCGGCTTAGATGTTTGGCTTAACTGTTGGCCTCTGATGGGGAAAGTAGGCCTCACATATTTAGCCTAGAACCTATTTTTTCACATATCAGGTGTTTTAGTCGTGGAAAGCTCCTGTGCAAACATAGCCCAGCTCAGCTGTGCTTCAAAGGTACCGTAACAGTCCTAAATTCACAGGGAATCCATAATAACATTAAGAATTCATATCACGGTGAGGAATTCCCCAAACACTTGTAACATACGAGTTGAATCCACCCGTCCCACAAAATCATGTCGTCACTTCCTGGATGGTGAAGGGGCTGGCTGGCTGCACGGCTGTTGATGAAAACGCTTGGCAGACCAAAATCAACGAAGAGAATGTTGACGGAGAGAGCGGCACCAGAGCGGCTGTTGGTTTAGTTCTATTAATTGAAACATTAGGCAACATAACGCACACTCGTGGAAGTATGATGGAGGGAATTTGTGTTTTTCGAGAAGCCGTCATGCGAAGTGAACGCGTTGCGTAATTCACTGCAAAGGAATTGTCTGTGGGGAGGAATGTTAATGGTTCGAGAAATTTTGTCGGAGAAGCTAGCTAACTTTGCTAGCACCTTTAGCTAGCTAGCGGTAAAAGCTAGCTAGCTACCTGCGTTTGAGAAAATTCTGCAAGGATGCTACGTTGGATACGGCAACAGCTGGTAAGCTGAACGGTCTTTGACATGTCTATAGCATGCCATCCACTTTGACAGACACACTATGTGGTTGTTATTCATTGTTTGGAGAACAAAAGTACATTAGATGGCATAAAGTGATGTTGATGCATCCTGACATGTCATCTCATTATTTCACCGTAATGGGGATGGTTGGGTGTTTTGATCTTATGCCGAAAATAACAGCCTGCATATCGGTCTTATCGCCCACTAATGACAGGGTAATAAAAGTAACAGCACGTTTATGATCTGTAGAAAGGTGTTAATTCCACTGCCCGTGTGACTACGAGTGTTCTGCAGTCAGAAAAACTTCTATTGTTATGAACAACTTCTTGTAAATATTTTGCAGTCAGCTAACTTTTTCACTCAGTCAGTATGCGTCCTGAAATGTTGCTTGTTTGGCATTGGCGTTTTATAGAAGATGGGCATTTAATGGCACAGTAAATTTCCTTCTAACAGAAGTTCACACTTGCATGAACTTTGAAAGCACTATCCTTTCTGTAGGTCCATCATGATAAGTCGCCTGACTCTCATCAAGGAACTTGTCTGACGTGCAACATTCTGTGTTGTTGAGCTGTTGAGCAAACATTGCATGACTGGCCGAAGCTATCTGGGTAGCACTAGGAGCAATGGATTCATAGCATTATGTTATCCACGTCCTAAATTGAAGAATAAACTATAAAGCAGTGAACAATGTGGACTGGTATTTCCACGGAAATGTCGGTGTTAATCTCCTAGTTTATCTATCAAGGTGATTACATTACTTGAGTATGATCCACCTAAACCCGTGGAAAAGAGGTTTAACTCGCCAAATATCGGTAGCTTACTAACACCACCATGACCATTAAACTTGCATAAGCGTCGGCACTTCTAGCTTGACGTATTCCCAAGAGCCCTTTGCAATATACAGTGTGTGTGCTATTGATGCGTGTAAGTGATGTGCACCTAGAGGGTGTTTTTATTGCCATTGAATGAGCAGAAAGTGTTTAATCTGCATAATGCAGCATAGATGGAGCGGGTCTAGGCACTCTTGTTGCTGCTCCCCTTCTGACAACAGAGAGAGGGGTGTGTGCAGTGCACATGATATGCTAAAGAGAACAGCTCCATTCATGTTGCATTACCAACAGGGTCCATTGTTGGCAAAGAGTTTTTCCTTTCGAGCTTGCCATTTTGCCCTGCGGGTTGATATTCAAAACATACAGAAAGCCTGATATTAAGGTAATCAAAACAATCACTGAGGCTCTGCAGATGGTGTCATCCTCATAGACGGTGTTGTTTCACCATAATTGACCTCTTTATCTGGCATGCGAGTAGGTAGCAAAATTGTTAGTAGCTTATCTATTATCTTTTTCACTGACAAAACAGTCAGAAAGTGCTTCTCAGATGCAGGAATTTTGGAGGCATTTAATCATAAAACACTGCAATGAGTATGGATTGCAACATTAAGTTGCAACTGCCTAATGTTGGTGTCGTGTAAAATAAGGGTATTATACAGCTGTTATACAGACATTGAATGATATTAACTGAATTTGTATACAAGTCATAGTAGAATGCAGGCTGTTAAAAGTAATCCACCAAGTGGCATGCTGGATGTTTTCTTCGATTGATGTTAGACTGTTGCCTCTTTTTACCTCTTTCTCTCTCTTTTTGTGTGTGTGTAGTCAGTGCGATAACCGAGTTGCAAGGTATCCTCTTTTCTGTTTAACTTTGTATCAAGGTAGTGCGGAAATTGCAGAAATTTGTGAGGTGTAGACTGAGAGCGCAGTCATGAATAGGGCTGAGTATCGCAGCCATGTTCCTGTATCGATTCGATTTCGATTCTTAGGGCTTTGAATCGATTAATCACGATTCAATTCGATTCGAGTCGATTCATTCCGAATCGATTCAATCCGCTCCCTTCTTGGTGCCAGGATTTCCCTGAAAAGATGCTGTTGCCTATTTTTAAATAAAATGTCAAAGGGCTGTGGCTTGACAGTGTTAACAGATTGCTAATTTGTAATAACTTGACTAATACCTACTGGGTATTTTCCATAGACCTAAATTAAACAAAAAGAACAAAAAGAAAAAGAACCAAAAAATCGATTTTGTGCCTTGTGAATCGATTATATGAATTTCGATTCCATTCGATCGATTATCGATTAACTCGATTATTTTACCCAGCCCTAGTCATGAACTTGTCTTCAGGGTGGTCTTGATGTGCATGGGAGGGGAGGGAAGAGAAGAACAGCACAGCGATATTGTCTGCAATATGGACAGACGGGTGTCTTTGTCATACCCAGTTTTCTAAACCTCCACTCAGAAAGGCTGTCCCTCATCTCTGTAATTTCCACTAACATTTGTTTGTTTTACTTTCTTCCTAAGCAAATATTTGTATTTTCATACCCAAAGTCAAACAGAAGGAGTTTATCTGCTTCAGTCTGTTTGAGGTGTTATTTATTTACAGACTTCTGCACTCATTTATGTTGTTGCATTAGTCACCAGTTTGTTTCTGAAGCAGGGTTTCTACTTATTGTCTGGAAATATTTCTAGTGTGTAAGTTATTCATATTCCATTATGTTCATTATCAACATGACAATTATGCTGAAGCATTCCCTGAAATAACCACATGTTATGATCAGAATTCAGTACAGATGAGGCAGTATGTTGGAGGACAGTTATTCTGGGATTGTTGTTGGGATACTAATTAGGTGGAAATTAATGTCAATGATTAGTGTTGTTCCCATGTCTAGAGTGTAACATATAAAGATAAGTACATTAAATGAGTAAAATATATATATATATATATTTTTTTTTTTTTAAAGAACAGATTGTGAACCATTTTAAGCAAAATATTTGGATATACCCAACCCGTGCAAGGTGTTGGGACGTTTGATGAAGATCCAGCCATTTTCTGGCTTAAGGGAAATTAGTTCAGAATAAGTGTGTTAATTATGCATGCAAGAGAATATTTATGTAAAATATTTTACTGCAAGATAGGGACTGGCTGGATATGATTCCACAGTTCCTCATTTGTGCACACACTGCAGTTTTACAATTACTTGTTATCAGGGCTCTAAATGAACTGTTTAATCACCAGCCAAAATGGCTAGTAGATGTTAATCTTGAACTTTCACTACACCATAAAACTATCCTGATTGATGCACTTGTATGTGGGTAGTGTCTAAATGCATAGGAAAACGTACAAGTACCTACTGGGTCATTTCACGTGAAATCAGACACTTTGGGACCCGACCGACCCGGATTTCAATCATACTTGGTGTGCCTTTTCAGTAGCAAGGTAGCACCACAGAACTGCATTGGTTTGAATCTGACACTAATATTAAGGGAGAAACAGACTAGGAAAGGTTCACATGTGAGGGTAGGACACTATACATTCAGCCTTGAATATATCAGTCAGTGTTGGTCACAAAAAGATGCCTGTGGTGTTGTTTGAAAGCTCTTTTCTGGCTCTACATATTACACAATCACCTTGGAATACAACTACTCTCAGAATATGAATTATGATAAATTGAAAAATTAAAAATTGAATATCTAAAAAAACTTATATTTTAAAATGGCCAGTTCCTTGTCCAAACGTAGCCGGCAATGTCATGAGCAGCACCTAAAATGCTGGTGTTCGGTTTGTTATTCATTTCAGAGAGAATTTGACTCACAAATATGGCGTCATACAGACCACTTACTAATAATATGGTAATAATACCATAGTAGCATCACATGACAAAACAAAAACAAAACAAAAATGGTCAGTGTCCATGGTCCCAGGTTTCAGAAACTAAGGCAGATGTCCATTTATACACACCAAATGATGATATGTGAATGTTTGAACATTCCTTCTCTGTGTGCCTGTGCCATCTTCCCTTTACCGTACTTTAAAGAGATAATCAATGGCTACACTCTCATTTTGTACTCTACCAGTGCATTTGAAGCAATAGCTGTGTCTTTTGTAGATAATGTATAAGTACGTCCCGTTGCAGTTACAGGTTCCACTACCAGAAGCACATCCTGATGATCCATGACAAGTCTATCTGGTCTGAAGGGAAAAGTGAAGGATGGAGATGCCCCATGAGGATGCAGGAAGTTCAGTTTCACCTCTCCAGTGCTCGGCATACATTCCTCAGCACATGCTAGCCACCAGTTGCCATCATATACAGCTACAACATACCCTTTGATGCTTGAAAATGTAACACATTCCTTTACTGAGCTCACTCTTTCAACTCTGCCTTCTCTGAATGCTCAAAATGGCCTAACTTCCACTGTGTCCATTGACAATGGGCAGAAGCTGTGTAGTTTTTGAGTACCTGGAATATTTCTTGCAGATTCAAACCTTTTCAACAGGTTCTCAGCTTCATGATGGTACATCTCTGTTGTGGCAAACTGGCAATGGATGTTCTTGACATTATCCTTGACTGACTCCCTTGAACCAGGAACGTTTTTAAAACTATAGTTTTGTAATTCAAGATGCTATTCAATCATTTCACTGGAACAACCAGTGCAGGCCACAATCCATCCATTTGTATGCTACTACCAAGATCAGTTGAAACTGGGAAAAAAATCTGTTTTTGTTGTTATTTCAGACTGCAACATTCATGATACAAATGCTGTACATCTGTCTCAGAAGCTCCTAATTCAGTTCCTCAGTGACACTTCATCAATGACAGAACATCCAAAGAAGATCCTATATTTTTTCTGATGGCTTGCGCTGCACTCTATAAGAACCTTAAAAACACAACAAATTTGTGCCACCACGAGGCAGATTTTCACATACCTGCAGAGTGGCACTTTTTTGCCACATCACATGGCAAAGGTCCATGTGATGGCGTTGGAGGGACAGTTAAATGGCTTGCTGCACGAGCAAGTCTGCAACGTCCTATTGACAATTAAAATTGTAACGCCATACCAACTGTTTGAATTTGTCAAGGATAATGTCAAGAACATCCATTGCCAGTTTGCCACAACAGAGATGTACCATCATGAAGCTGAGAACCTGTTGAAAAGGTTTGAATCTGCAAGAACTATTCCAGGTACTCAAAACTACACAGCTTCTGCCCATTGTCAATGGACACAGTGGAAGTTAGGCCATTTTGAGCATTCAGAGAAGGCAGAGTTGAAAGAGTGAGTTCAGTAAAGGAATGTGTCACATTTTCAAGCATCAAAGGGTATGTTGTAGCTGTATATGATGGCAACTGGTGGCTAGCATGTGCTGAGGAATGTATGCCGAGCACTGGAGAGGTGAAACTGAACTTCCTGCATCCTCATGGGCCATCTCCATCCTTCACTTTTCCCTTCAGACCAGATAGACTTGTCGTGGATCATCAGGATGTGCTTCTGGTAGTGGAACCTGTAACTGCAACGGGACGTACTTATACATTATCTACAAAAGACACAGCTATTGCTTCAAATGCACTGGTAGAGTACAAAATGAGAGTGTAGCCATTGATTATCTCTTTAAAGTACGGTAAAGGGAAGATGGCACAGGCACACAGAGAAGGAATGTTTCAAAACATTCACACATATCATCATTTGGTGTGTATAAATGGACATCTGCCTTAGTTTCTGAAACCTGGGACCATGGACACTGACCATTTTTGTTTTGTTTTTGTTTTGTCATGTGATGCTACTATGGTATTACCATAGTATTAGTAAGTGGTCTGTATGACGCCATATTTGTGAGTCAAATTCTCTCTGAAATGAATAACAAACCGAACACCAGCATTTTAGGTGCTGCTCATGACATTGCCGGCTACGTTTGGACAAGGAACTGGCCATTTTAAAATATAAGTTTTTTAGATATTCACTTTTTAATTTTTCAATTTATCATAATTCATATTCTGAGAGTAGATTTATCCCAAGGTGATTGTGTAATATGTAGAGCCAGAAAAGAGCTTTCAAACAACACCACAGGCATCTTTTTGTGACTAACACTGACTGATATATTCAAGGCTGAATGTATAGTGTCCTACCCTCACATGTGAACCTTTCCTAGTCTGTTTCTCCCTTAATATTAGTGTCAGATTCAAACCAATGCAGTTCTGGGGTGCTACCTTGCTACTGAAAAGGCACACCAAGTATGATCGAAATCCGGGTCGGTCGGGTCCCAAAGTGTCTGATTTCACGTGAAATGACCCTACTAGAAACGTTGATGGAACCTGATATTCACCAGAGCCACACGCTTAACACCGTGGCACTGTGAAGAAAAAGGATCAAAGGGAGGAGCAATGCACTGTGGTGTAGTCCCCCATCACCTCCTCTTCCTGAATGGCAGTATGCAGTTACCAATGGCCCTGCAGGAGGAAGCATCCCATTGCTAATCCTTGATCAAGCCAAGCACACAGACACACTGTCTGGTGCTTTCCAATATGCGACCTTGCGTCCTCCACTTGTACTTGTGGCCTCGTATCCAGGAAGTAATACGTTGTGAGGACATCACTGACAACAGCATTATATTTCAATATCTCGCAAAAGCTTAATTGTAAAGTCTTTTCCTCATTTGCAAACTGGATGGTGAATGAAGAATAGTCCCCCAAAATTGTTTTGGCTAGACTGACAGCTGGGAAACTTTGTTGTTTTCTCCACGGAGGAGGGGCCAGGAGGCGGGGTGAGGCCACAAGCACAAGTGGAGGATGCAAGGTCGCATATTGGAATGCACTCAGTGTCTGGAGCCAAACGCTGACCTTACATGCTCTCCCCTTTGCTTGTTTGGGTTGTGTCAGCAGAAGGACACAGCAAGAGGTCACACACATATACACATGGTTGTTTTTAGATATGTGACAAAAGGCTGTAATTGTAAACAAGGGTCAGTATGCCACACTGCAGTGGGCTGTATGTTGATGTCAATATTAAGTCATCAGTTGTCAGTCAGGTTGTTTGTATGATACATAACCTGATTGATTTTAAGCACGCTCCAGTAAAAGTGTTTAGGCTCATTTGTTTTCACCTGGTTATGGTAACTCTGTACTATGTACAACTGGTGTTGTTACGCATGACGACTGCTGATCATTGTGTGTGTCCTTTCATCACACCTGACTGTGCCTTGGTTAAGGAAATGTTCTCGGCATGGAAATGTTTCTCTGATAAGGTTTGGATTTTATAGTCCTTGGTAGTTCTGTAGAGTTTTTTTGGGGGAGGGCACTAGCTGCCTCTGTTTGTCTGTGGGCCTGCAGTACATGGAGCGCTGCCAGGTGCTTAGCGAGCACAGCACACATCCTCCTTGCATTTAGAATCAGCCTCACCTGAGAACACCCCCTGCACTGTCTCTCATTTGTTGTTTGAAAAGGGGTCTAACAGTATCATCATCGCCAGTCGGCAGCAGCCTTGTGGAAACTGAAAGCGTTTTGTCTGTGAAGATGTAGCCTGGTTGGCCTCGCTTATGGTCTGGCTGGGACAATGGGCTGTCATGAGGAGAGTGATTGACAGGTGTGCTATACTCACCTAGCTTCACCTTTCAGAGGGGAAAGGGCAGCACTTCCTGGAATCGTTTATTTAACCCATTTAAACCTGATGCTGCGTATTGACCTAGGCGCCCGGAGCGACATAGACACATTCAATCTCTTGAGATTTTAGAGTTTTTTAAATTAAAAATGTGGGTATGTAAGACCTGAATGAACACATTCTAATGCAAGATGAGGGTATTTTAAATGCTTAAAAACTTATTTCATGTTTTTATGTGCTTCGGAGGCTAAGATATTTACGTTTTTATAGGCTGAGGGCACCTTTTCCCAAAAAGGGCTTTCGGCAGGCGAGTGCCTTAGGCTAAAATGGTTTAAACTTGGAAGCTGTTTGAACAGCTTTGAGTTGAACAGTGTTTGTCAGACTGTCTACAATTTACATTTTCAAACTCACTTAAGTGCTTACCTGCAGTTTTGAAGTACATTCACATTACTGAGCTAATTTTGTTACACAAGTGTACTATGACTGGTGAAGCATACTTGAATAGTGGGAAAAGCCAGCATAATTAACGTGAGGTTACTGACACAGACAATGTAAAGCAAACATGCCTAACTCACATAGCCTGTAGAGAATTTCCAACCATTTCAAGCAAACATTTAATAAACCTGAAAACAACTGCAAACTTGTTACTGCTTCATTCACCATTTCCAGACATACATGTTGCTGGTCCTCCCATAGCCCTGATGTCCTTGTTGGTGGTGTGGCTGGCTATTCCAGCGGTGTGTTGCTGGCAGCATCTGTAGCCTGACTGCCTGGGTAAACAGCCTAAAGCCCCACTTCATTAGTCCCCACTGAGGATGAGCGAGGAGGTGCCCAGACAGACAGACTCTGCGTCTGTCTGGAGGAGGGATGTTTAATCAGGGATGCTGCTGCACTGCTGCCTGAGTAGACTGGACTGGTGGACCACCACCACCGACACCACTGCCATCCCTCTTAATGAGAGCAGCTGCCCTCAGATAACCCTGGATGCCCTGTAGCCCTGTATGCCACAGTAGCCAACAAGCACACACACACACGCACACACACACTTTATCTACTTGTACACTATGTTAAACTATCCTGATTCATGCACTTGGTACATTGGAAAACCCATGCCAGCAGAAATAACACGCACTACGTAGTCTACATGCATGTTATGTCATTGTCAAAGCATTCATGTCAGTGTACTATTCACAGTAGGTTTGAGGTGTGCATGGTGAAGAACTGACCCAGACACTCATGAAGACAGAGGCTGTTCATCCTTTTACACAGTACAGTAGTGAGTTAGCCCATGACCACATCCTTTATGTGGCGTGTGATTTGTGTTTTTAGTGCGTGCACAGACTCCTCCTTACCAATGTGCTTCTGGACATAAGAACAAAAATGAACGGTATCTAGGGCATCGTCAACCACAGTAGGTTTGAAATACTGTAATACTGCACGGTTACTTCAGTTGCTTTCAACTTTGGCATTTGTGTGACTTCAGGAAGATATCTGTACAGAGTTCTAGAAGGACCCTTGTACTGCACACACACACACACAGAACGAGAAATACACACACACACACACACACACACACACACACACACACACACACACACACACACACACACACACACACACACACACACACACACACACACACACACACAGAACAAGAAATACACACACACACACACACACACACACACACACACACACACACACACACACACACACACACACACACAGAACAAGAAATACACACACACACACACACACACACACAGAACAAGAAACACACACACACACACACACACACACACAGAACAAGAAATACACACACACACACACACACACAGAACAAGAAACACACACACACACACACACACACACACACACACACACACACACACACACACACACACAGAAGTACACACAGTGACGTGCATGAGCGCTCCCAGCCCTGAGGAATGGAAAGTGACTGTGCTGCTGCCTGCTCTGCACCACCAGCCGAAGCCGCACATTAATTGGCTGTTTTTAATTAGAGCTACCTGTCTCTTTGCTGGCCTGATTTGTTACTGGCCCCATTTTAATTCATTATCTGCTTAATACTCCCAGACCAGCGCAGCGCGGCGCAGCACATCCCAGCACATCCCCTCAAGCGGCTCTCACGGCCCTAATGGAGCAGAAATGAATGTCTCACTGCTGCTGCTACTGCTGCTGCTGTGGCCTTTAAGTGTGTGTGTGTGTGTGTGTGTGTGTGTGTGTGTGTGTGTGTGTGTGTGTGTGTGTGTGTGTGTGTGTGTGTGTGTGTGTGTTCGGGTGCAATGCATGCGTGCACGTGTGTGTTTTTGTGTTCTGTATTTGTTTCTGTTTTTGTGTTCATGTACATTCTTGTGGGGGAATGAAAGAGTGTGTGTGCACGGGTATTCATGTGTGTTCCTGTGTATTATCTTGTCTGTGTGAATGAACGTGAGTGAGCGAGCAAGAGATGGGGGTAGAGATTGAGAGAGAGAGAGAGAGAGAGTGAAAGAGGAGCAGGCCAGTCAGCCGTGTAGGAAAGCCAGACGAGGGGGGGGCGGAGGGGGGGTTGATAGTGCTGTTGTCATGCAAAAGAAAAGGGACAGTGTGGGTGTGACCTGCTTCACCAATCCCATGAATTAAATAATGAGCTCTCCCCTCCCCGGTCTTGTGCGTTTTGTTCAACAGTAATCTATAGCACACAGTAGCGGCGTGCCGCAAAGGTCGGATGCAGGAGTAAAAAAGAAGTGGAAGTGGAGTCTGTGGTGTCAAGTGACAAGTCACCACGCACAGGAAGAAGGTTGATGAGTATAATCACACGGGTTGCCACGCAACACTGTCATTTGAAGTCCTTGCATGACTGTCACTGCACTCTGTTTCCTCTTGCACGATCTGTGCTGTCTTTCACAACAGCTTGCCAGTAAAGTCCCCTTTGACAAAGCAAGAGAGACGGTTATCTCCTCAGTAGTCCTCATATGAGAAGTGGACTACAGAGGCTCCTCATCTCTTGGCTTAGATCTCATCATATGAATCATGAATCCACATCTCTACAACGGGTCATAATATGATACATGTTACTGTTGGCCTACATGCTGAGAAGCTTCAAGTGTATTTGGCTCAGAGGGGAGTATGAACAGAAAGGTATGTGTGGTAGCACATACTGTATGTGTGTGTGTGTGTGTCTGTGTCTGTGTCTGTGTCTGTGTGTGTGTGTGTGTGTGTGTCTGTGTCTGTGTCTGTGTGGTAACACATACTGTATTTGTGTGTGTGTGTGTGGTAACATATACTGTATGTGTGTGTTTGTGTGTGTGTGGTAACACATACTGTATGTGTGTGTTTGTGTGCGTGTGTGTGTGTGTGTGTGGTAACACTGTGTTTGAGAGAGGAGAAACAGAGTGAGAGTGTGTGTGTGTGTGTGTTTGCAGCGTATACAACTCTGTATGCGGTAACAGCAGTGGCGCGTAGTGTGTACTGTGCAAACAGAGAAAATGTCTTGCTGAGCCTGACTGTAATTGAATGCATGTGTTGCCATTGAGTCTAGATGACGTGGCCTACTCTCTACACGACGCTGTTCTTTTTTCCATAGCCGGGAAGGAGGAGGGCTCTCTGTCACTGATGTGGTGTGGCGACACACACACACACACACACACACACACACACACACACACACACACACACACACACACACACACACACACACACACACACACACACACACACACACACACACACACACACACACACACACACACACACACACACGGCAGAACTGTACTCTGCACTCAGCCTGCGTTCTCGGGGCATTTTTTTAAGTGTAATTTCAAAAAAATCAGGGTTAGTATACAGTCTTGCATACATTTGCAGAGGCTGATGCAGCTATTGGTTGCAATTTAAGATGATTGTTAAGAGTTGGTATTGGTATTTAATCTGATTACGCGAAGAGACGGGACGCCGGTTAGACTTCGTGCCCTCGGTGCTCGGCTGTCATTATGTCATTTTTCATCAAGCAAATGTCAACTCACATGAGAAGCACATCTTGAGGATGGGGATATATTTTCTTCTGCTTTAGAGCACGATGATTCTTTTATATAGGCATGGTTTGTTTATAATGATAACGGTCACATTTCTGGCTTCATTGAACTTTGCATATTTTTGAGAATCAAAGTGAACTTAATTGGTGTCTCAAACATTCAAAAGAACTTGACTTTTTAATTTAAGCAAACAATGCCCTTTGCCTCCTACAGTGTCATCCGGTTTGCTCAGATGTCTCAACCAAATCAAGACACTCAGTGAGATGATGTGGCAATGACGAAAAAATGTACAAAATGTCATATACAAAACTTGCTTAGGCACAGAAAACCTACGTGTGTAAGCTTGACTTCTCACCCAAACATTTGGATGTAACAAAGCTGCCTTAGCATGGAAAAGTGCACACGCACTGAATTTCACATGAAATCGGGTGTACTATGAGCATGTGCGTGAAAACCTGTTTAAGCGTGGATTTATGCCTCTTATTTTTTGGTGCATATCTATCTTTTCAGCTTTTCATACACACAAAGATTCAGTAGGAAATCCACAGAAGTCTTTTAGTACATGAGGCCCCTGGTCTTAAGTTTTCGTCCGTATGGGGGAGGGTAAGTGGGCGCTGTCCTGTTGGATTTGTCAGGTAGGTGTCAGGTTGGATCACTGGGCCGTGTTGGCTTCCTGGGTGCTCAGTGAAAGGGGCAATCCCAGATCACAACATTAGTTCCCCATGTAGGGCAGAGCCTGTGTGGCGCCCAGCTGATAGTCATTCGCAGTGATGTGTCTTTTCGGCTTCCCCATGGAGTGGGATTCGGTCTACACACATCCGTCGCCCATTACATGGAAATGGTGGTACATGAAGCACTCGGCTTGATGTGAGCATTTGCGATGGTTTTTTGTCCCGTGGCCAAGCGTTCACTCTGCGAATCTGCAATTTCACAGACACTTGAAATTTACTTTCTCTCTGCACTTCTCTCTCTCTCTCTCCACTGTGCAAGGCAACAGTGAGTCAGTGAGCATAGCATTGCAGTGTTTCTTTCGAATTTGAAAGCCCCCAAAGCCTCCCTGCTTGGCAACTTACCAACACCACCTGTTCTTCGCTGCTGGGATTCATCCTCTTTCTCGTCTTTGTTGCATTATGTAGCCTACCTGTTCTCTTATGTTCTGTTGACGAGCAAACTTCTTCTCTTTTCTTCACTCTCTCCCATCTCCCATCTCCCATCTCCCATCTCCCTCTCTCTCCCATCTCCCTCTCTCTCTCTTTCTCTTTCTCTTTCTCTTTCTCTCTCTCTCCCTCTCTCCCCCACTATCTCCCCCTCTCCCTCTCTTTCTTTCTCGCTTTGTGCCTCTTTCTGACTATCTTGCTTGTTCTCATTCTTTCTCTCTCTCTCTCTCTCTCTCTCTCTCTCTCTCTCTCTCTCTCTCTCTCTCTCTCTCTGACTCTGTCTCTGCTCATCACACTCTCTGCTCATCTCTCTCTCTCTCTCTCTCTCTCTCTCTCTCTCTCTCTCTCTCTCTCTCTCTCTCTCTCTCTCTCTCTCTCTCACACACACACACACAGGGCTTTGACCCTCCCCATCAGAGTGACACCAGGACGGTTTACATCGCCAACCGTTTCCCTCAGAATGGCCACTATGTCCCTCAGCGCTTCGCTGACAACCGCATCATCTCCTCCAAGGTAAGGAGGGGGAAAATCCGATACCCTGGCACACAACTGCTACCCACACTCACACAGTTCTAACACTGCCTTGCCTGCCTCGGAATCGCTGTTGGAGCTTGTTTTCCCTGACTTGCATTCCAAGCAGTCAATCCAGAACGTGAGGTGTTTATTTTATTTTTTATTTTCTTGTTATTGTTGGTTTTTATTTTTACACAACCAAATTATGGAGACACACCATAGAGCAATGGTCAAAAATTGTCATTTTTTCTCCTAGTTTTTAACTGGTGTGACATTTGTCATCATAGGGGTCATTTCACGTGAAATCAGACACTTTGGGACCCGTCACCCGACCGACACGGATTTCAATCAGACTTGCTGTGCCTGTTTAGTAGCAAGGTAGTACCCCAGAACTGCATTTTTGTGAATCTGACACCAATATTAAGGGAGAAGCAGACTAGCAAAGGTTTACATGTGACGGTAGGACACTATGCATTCAGCCTTGATTATATCAGTCAGTGTAAGTCACAAAAGGATGTCTGAGGTATTGTTTGAAAGCTCTTTTCTGGCTCTACAAATTACTCAAACAGCATGGAATACAACAACCTTCAGAATATGAATTATGATACATTGAAACATTTTAAATTGAATATCAAAAAAACTTATATTTTAAAATGGCTGGTTTCTTGTCTAAACATAGCCTGTAAGGTCATAAACAACACCTGAAAATGGGGTGTTTGGTTCTTTATTCATTTCAGAGATAATGGGATATAAAGGTTGAAATGAGTTGTAATGAAGTAGTAATAGAGTAGTGTCAGGGACAGGGCTGGACTGGCCATCTGGCATAATGGGCATTTTCCCGGTGGGCCCTGCACCCATGTTGGTCCCTATTCCAGGTACTCAAAAACTACACGGCTTCTGCCCATTGTCAATGGACACAGTGGAAGCTAGACCATTTTAAGCATTCAGAGAAGGCAGGGTTGAAAGAATAAGCTCAGTAAAGGAATTTTTTAAATGTTCAAGCATCAAAGGGTATGTTGTAGCTGTATATGATGGCAACTAGTGGCTAGCATGTGTTGAGGAATGTATGCCGAGCACTGGAGAGGTGAAACTGAACTTCCTGCATCCTCATGGACCATCTCCATCCTTCACATATTCCGATAGACATGCTGTCATGTGATATTACTATGGTATCACCATATTATTACTAGGTGATTTGTATGATGCCATATTTTTTAGTCCCATTGTCTCTGAAATGAGTAAAGAACCAAACACCAGCATTTCAGGTGTTGTTCATGACATTGCAGGCTATGTTTAGACAAGGAACTGGCCATTTTATTGATATTCAATTTTTTATTTTTCAATTTATGATAATTCATATTCTGAGGGTTGTTGTGTTCCATGCTGTTGTGTAATTTGTAGAGCCAGAAAAGAGCTTTCAAATAACACCACGGACATATTTTTGTGACTTACACTGACTGATATAATCAAGGCTGAATGCATAGTGTCCTACCCTCATATGTAAACCTTCGCTAGTCTGTTTCTCCCTTAATATTGGTGTCAGATTCACACAAATGCAGCTCTGGGGTGCTACCTTGCTACTAAACAGGCACGGCAAGTATGATTGAAATCCGTGTCGGTCGGGTCCCAAAGTGTCTGATTTCACGTGAAATGACCCATAGGTCTTTTCATTAGTTGTTGTAAACGCTCACCTTGTGACGTATGGCGTGAACAATTGTCGATGCGCACTCAGAACTTCAATGTAACCTTATTTTCAACCAACCTGTCAGCATCTGCCTTCGAAATGGCCCTGATGATGAAGGCATAAGCCAAAACGTTGGTTGGAAAACATATTGCATTTATTGAAGTTCTGAATGTGTGCCACAACAACGTTTTCACAATTGTGATCATAGGTTCCAGTGCAAATCCAATGCACCATCAGCTACAGCTTGAACCATGAGACCAAGTCCAGTGTGCGCTGTCTTCTCATTTGCTCACCCTGTTCTCTCTGTTCGTCTTGTCACTGCAGTACACCATCTGGAATTTTGTACCCAAGAACCTATTTGAGCAGTTCAGAAGGATAGCCAATTTCTACTTTCTCATCATCTTCCTCGTGCAGGTGAGCATCCTCTGTCCTCAATGTTCTCTTACTCTATTTTTTTCCCCGTTTTGTCTCTTCTGTTGTAAGCTTTCCACTTTTTTCTTCTGTGTACAATGAAGCCTAGATGTTATGTCTACCACTCTTATTCCTCCACTCTCTATCTGTGTCTTTCTTTTTCTTTTTCCATTTTTTATTTTCTCCTCCTCCTCCTCCTCCTCTCTCTCCCTCCTGTCCTTGATGTGGCTTTTGCGTGATGTGACTGTGTTGTGAGTGTGTGGGCGAGTTGATGGGAGAGACTGGAGCCAGCAGGGCAGGGCAGGGCTGTCCTTGTTTGTCTTGAGAGAGTGTCAGAGTGCTGAGCCCTGGAGGAGGCCAACTGCTCTCAGCTAGCTCCAGCTCCAGCTCCAGGTCCACCTGACTCATGCAGCAGGGAAGCCCCACTGAGCACGGCCCCCTCTCGCTGCTGCTCACAAAGCGTGAAGATCTTTTAACCTCTCTTCCCCCTCTTCCCCATCCTCCTCCTCCTCCCCATCCTCCTCTTCCTCTTCCAATTTCTCTTCCTTCTTTTTCTCCTCTCCTTTTCCTCCTACCATCACCACCATCACCAAAGTGTCACTTTGAACTATCAAGGACACATTACAATCTCCTGAGCTCTGTTCTTGTGCATGCGTCTGTCTGTCTGTCTGTCTGTCTGTCTGTCTGTCTGTCTGTCTGTCTGTCTGTCTGTCTGTCTGTCTGTCTGTCTGTCTGTCTGTGTCTACGCAGCGCATTCTGATGCTGTGATGTAATTTGATTTCATAAATCATTGGATGGCACCTGTTTCCAGACTCCCAGACTGTTTCTGACATTGTCTTATTTGCTTCACAGCTAATGATAGACACGCCCACGTCTCCGGTGACAAGTGGACTTCCTCTATTTTTTGTTATCACAGTAACTGCCATCAAACAGGTGAGGTGCTGTCTGAGTCTGCCACTCAGCTCTCTCTATGTCTTTTTCTCTCTCGCTCTCTCGCTCTCGCTCTCGCTCTCTCTCACACACACACACACACACACACACACACACACACACACACACACACACACACACACACACACACACACACACACACACACACACACACACACACACACACAAACAGTGTAGCTACTCCTGTAGTGTAGTGCATTGCTGGCACAATACAAAGAAAGCACTCAATCAAAATGAAAAATGTCTGAGTGTTTATTGAGTCTGTAGTCAAATTCACTAAATCCCACCACTAAACACGTGGCCCACTGAGTCAACCATTTGCCTGAGTGACTAGTCTGAGGAGAGATTTGAATAGGAAATAAGGGCAAGGCATGATGATGATGTAGTCTAATCTGTGTAGTTTGACAGTCCGGGTGTATGCTTTGTACGGCGAAGTCGACCAGTGTGAATGCTTTGTGAGGTGGCATTTGTGTCACACAGCTTGGAACGTGGCAGCATAACAGTTCTTGGAAGCCACATGCAGGACCGAGACAAAAGGAAACAGAGAGGGTGTGTTAGAGAGTGAGCGAGACACGCACGCCCGCGCTACATACTCATACACACATATTCAATCACATTCATTCATGCATGCACACACAGTCACACACACACACACACACACACACACACACACACACACACACACACACACACACACACACACCCTGTGTATGGCAGGCAGCACTAAGGCTGGGCTTCCCCTGCAGGGCTATGAGGACTGGCTGCGGCACAAGGCGGACAACGAGGTGAACGGGGCTCCGGTGTTTGTGGTGCGCAGCGGCAGCCTGGTGCAGACGCGCTCCAAAAACATACGAGTGAGTATGAGCCAGACCACCAGACCCAGACCAGAGACTCCCACCCACCCACACCATCTGGGACAGAAGCCCCCGCCTGTGTCATACTGGGAAAAGGGCTAGCAGACGTTGTGGACATGCACTCGGGCAGCATCAGCTGATCTGATCCGCGGAGGTGGCAGTGTTAAAAACAACACATAAACAAAGAAAGAAATGAATTCATGAATAAAAACATGCATAAAGGCTCTGTGTAGCCTGTTTGGATGATGAAGAGATGTCTTTGTGTGTAATGTAAACATTCAAAGTGAGCAAAAGTGTCTAAGCCATTGCTTGCTTTTGTGTCGAAATGCACTAAGCAGAATAGTGCTCTAAGTGCTCGAAGATCTGAGCGTTATGAATGAACTGGGCGATAACCCCTTTTTTGTCATGCCCTGTGTGGTTTTATTTAGTGCATCTGTGCCCCGCAGGTTGGGGACATTGTGAGAGTAGCCAAAGATGAGACATTCCCTGCGGACCTGGTGCTGCTGTCCTCGGACCGAGCGGAGGGGACCTGCCACATCACCACAGCCAGCTTGGACGGGGAGACAAATCTCAAGGTGTGGCTTTTTAATTTGTTGTAACAACTTAGATTTATTTTTTTACCTATATTTTATTTATTTTTTCCTCACCATGGCTGGGTCAGTGACATTTCTTTTAGTTGCAGATCTCAGGTAGCAGACCCACAGCTAATAGCCATTCTTCTTAGATAATCCAGTGAAAACAAAAATAAACGAATTCAATACTTGCAACTGTGGCATTAGCTGTAGTTGTACCACCCTGACATCTCCTACTAAAAATATGTCAATGACCCGGCTACATGTCACCTTCGGAGTGGTTGGGGAATGGATTGAATTATTGCTTTGATGTTGCCGCTTTTATCTGTGAGATTGCTCTGCACAGGCAACTATGCCAAGTACAGTTACACTACACATATCTAAAACAAACACTAAACCTTACTCCAAGGACATGATGTAAGTCGTCAGACTCATTGTTCGCCTTAGGGCTACACGATTATGGAAAAAAATCATAATCACGATTATTTTGGTCGAAATCGTAATCACGATTATTTTGGTCGAAATCGTAATCACGATTATTAATTGCGATTATTGAATTTTTGCAGATTTTTTTGAAAATTATAACAAGATGAAATATAACCAACAATTAATTATATACGGGCAATATATATATATGAGCAAAATAAAATGAATTTTAATAATTATGTAAAGGCAATAGCATGAAACTTAGGTGGACAGATTTCTGGCCAGAAACACCAGCCTGTCAGTATGTTCTGGCTTCAAGGACGCTCTCAAAGGTAGGTCACTATTGACACGATTAAATCACGATTAAAATTTCGACTTCGATTTCACTAATTTATCACGATTTTCGATTATTTTCGACTAATTGTGCAGCCCTAGTTCGCCTGTTCCTTATGATGCAAATGCACTGTATCAGGGAGGGTTATTGAGCCCTCTTCCTTTCCTTTCTTTCTCTTTAGCCCCCTCCAGCTTCACTGGCCTACAGCAATTTATGATGAGATCTCATATGGGTGCCCACATGTTTTCATATCACTGTGAAAAAATATTTATTATAACAGTCCCTTACACATTCTGGCTACATGTCACAATTTGTGTGGTAGGGAAATTGATTGAAGTGTTTTTTAACTTGAAAGTTGCTGCTTTTATTATCAAGACTGCTCTGCACAGGCGCCTACACCAAATGTAGTTATGGCCTACAGTATCTTACACGAACACTACTAACCCATAAGGGCATGATGTAAGTGGTCAGACTCGTTGTTCCTCTGCACCTTGTGATGCAGATATACTGTAATTGGAGCGCTAGTGAGCCCTCTTCTTGTGCCTCTCTGTAGCTCTTTCCTGCTTCACTGGCCTACAGCAATTTATGATGAGATCTCATATGGGTGCCCACATTTTCTTTTCCACACCACTGTAACATTTTTTTAATATATTCTATCTGTCCCTCACACATTGTGGCTACCGGTACATGTCACATTCTGTGTGGTAGGAAAAGTGTTTTAAAACTTTAAAGTTGCTGCTTTTACCGGCAAGACTGCTCTGCTGTGGGGCCTACATTAAATGTAGTTACTCCCTACAGTACATGGTTAACACAAACACTAACCCCTACTGTAAGGACATGATGCAAGTGGTCAGACTCATTGTTGTTCTCCTGCACCTTGTGATGCAAATATACTGTAACAGGAGCGCTAGTGAGCCGTCGTCCTGTCCCTCTCTGTAGACCTCTTCAGCTTTACTGGCCTACAGCAATTTATGATGAGATCTCATATGGGTGCCCACATTTTTTAAATATATTTAACACAACACTGGCCCCTACTGTAATGACATGATGTACATGTAAGTGGTCAGACTCTTTGTTGTTCTCCTGCACCTTGTGATGCAAATATACTGTAACAGGAGCGCTAGTGAGGCATCTTCTTGTCCCTCTCCGTAGCCCTCTCCTGCTCCAGTGGACGGACCACTGGGGATCAGAGCAGTGCTGTAATAATGGCTCATCATAGCAACACTGGATTTATCACGTCTCGCTAAACTCACTGTCGTGGGGATTGCCTCTAGCCCTCAGGCTATGTGTGTCTAATTATCTGTTCCTAATCAAGTCGTGAGGTTTTGTTACTTTTGTATTTTTTTCCCTGCATTGTACGGTTTTGGAAGGTTGTTGTTTTTCCTTTCATTTCATTTTGTTTTGGCATATCCCTGATATCTTTTATGCTCGAATAGATTCTCACTGGCACATTTTCACATATAGTATGCTTGGTGTTCACTGAACAGACGGGGGTACGATGAAGTTAGATTACTATGCACAGTCATTGTTTATAGCTTTGCATGGTTGGGTGAAGCCCTTATGTAACTCGCATCTCAAGAGTGTCTGTTCTCTCTTTATCTAACCACTGCAGTCCAGTGAATTTTTGAGTCAGTTTCAAAGCCACACAGCAAATGTTGGATGGGATTTTGTTTATTGGCTCGGAAGTTGCAACTCATCTTCAAGAAAAATATTGAATTGGTCCAAAGCCAGGTGTTCGAGTAGAATTGGTTTATCAGAGTGTTTTATAAGACTAGTGGTGCCTTGCATTGTGTAGCATGAATAAGTCTTTGTTGTTTAGTCTCCAGCAATGAAATCCTGACTGGGAAACTCCAACTCCCATTGTCATTGTGACACAGCACTCTACAGCACACACAATTGTTCACTGCACACTGCGAAATTCCATTTATGCCTCACCCGAGCAAGGGCTCAGCCCCCAATGGCGCCACGAGGGAGCAGTGCGGCGGGACGGTACCATGCTCCGGGTACCTCAGTCATGGAGGAGGATGGGGGAGAGCACTGGTTAATTACTCCCCCCACCAACCTGGCGGGTCGGGAGTCGAACCGGCAACCTTTGGGCTACAAATCTGATGCCCTAACCTCTTACCCATGACTGTGCATGGGGTACCTTGGAAGTGTTAATATGCCAACCTCTGAGTTTGGAGAATACTCTTTCCTTTTGAGACTTCTGAGAAGAATGTGTTGATGCCAGTCAGTGAGCCCTTTAGCAGCACTTGAGGTGGAAAATTAAAAGGAAAAAAAACGTTGTTGCTCTACTCACAAATAACTTCCATCACTGCTGATGTTTTGCTTTGTAGTCATTTGCATTCTGATGACAATTGCCTACTTCACTGTTTAATTATTTTGTGTTTATGCCTTTGACTTTCCACTTTTGTTGGTAGGCGTATGTCGCTATGCCAATCCCAGTTTGCTTTATGTGCCTACTCTGTCATTTGGAGAGAAAAAAAAACAAAACTAAATTTAAAAAAGCTAATTTCGTAGCTGCCAGAACATCTGACTTATGTCGAAGAAACAGGCCTGCACAGAAAGCAACTGGTGGTCTAACCTGTATTCATTGCTTAACCTTACACAACACACATCAATAATGTCTCGTCTACTCTCCAGCTAGCCTCTGAAGTGCTATGGTGTTTGATTGCATTTCAAAGCGATTACAACTGCAAAATGGCACAGGCTTGCATTTTTAGGGGTAGTCATTTTGTTTTATCGGCTTGTTGTTTTTTTTCCATCTCCAACAAATTATGAAGTTGATCAAAAGCCAGTCTTATGAGTGATAGTGGGTCAAAGACGAAACAGGGTTTTCAGGACTCCAAAAAATAAAACTGTTCCCTGACACCGTTCTTCAACTTTTTTGGGTACATTGGAGTGTAGAGTGATTAAGTTTATTATTTTCTGTTCAGAAAATAGTAAGGAACATGCATTTTACCCCATTTTTACCCATAAAATGTCATTCAGTGTAATACGGTGTTAAACTGTTGGTAATGCAAAAAACATATAGATGACATTAAAAAACTGAAATAAGCTGCATACCATAGTAAAGGCCTATATTTAAGGTCTTCATCAAACCTAAAATTTCTAGTGAAAGGCATTTGCAAATAGTTTTTGCAGTGTTTGTAGTCTTTCACCGAGTGCATTTCACCCATTTGGCTTTAAGAAGTTTTTCCACTGAAGAGAAAATCAGTTTAAAATGCACAATTATTCATTTGTTGTATGCCCCCGCATTTGTTGTGCTAAACAAATAAGTTTTGTAAGAATTTGACTTTATTTTCACATAAAAATGTGCATTTCACTGAATGACCACAACTATTACACTGAATGATGCCTTGGCAAAAAAGCCTATATAAACAGCTACTTTTCATTGCTATCATATTGTTACCATCATACTACAGTACTCAACGTCCTGAATGAGCGACAACAGAAATAGATGTTGTCAAATACTTGGTATTTTACTTAATATTGGGGCATTAAAATGTGTTTTGAAGAACTTCAAGCTTAGAGGTAGGCTACTACTTAGGCCTAAAACAAAAAAATAATTTTTTGTCTGTTAACCTGCATATTTCGGGGATTGTGACTTAGGGTGTTCTGATAATTCATGTAACTTCCAAAATCCCAGAATCTACCCAGTGATATGGTTGCTACATGGTAATAACAAGGTTATAATGGAAATAACATTAAAAGTCATAATTTCAAGTAGTGTCATCATATTATTGTATCTTAGAGTAATATTGCACCTTATATTGCCGTTTTGATTCTTAATATACAACCATGAACTGATTACACTGAATGAAATGGCCCTTACACTGCATGTCACTGAATGACATCTCTTACACTGAAGGACGACCAAATACTTTTCACCTTATTTTTTACCTTTTTACAAGCACACAGTTAGCCACCTACATAAAACAATGACTTTGACCCACAATGTTTACTATGTCTATTTAGAAAAAATATGCTTGTTTTGGATGAATATCTGAGTATAAAAGTGTTTTTTGACATTTCACTGAATGACATCTGTTTTTGTGGACGCTGTTACCACAAGATAAAAATACAGAATTTTTGACTATTGAAGAACAAGATTCTCCCTTTGCATCATCACTTAAGGGGTCCCTAGGGTTCATTTTGATGATGTCACATATTGTGTGTGACTATCACTTTTTATTATGATTTAAAAGCACCATGTTGATCTTATTACACTGAATGATATCTAAGGAATTGAAAATCCGGACAAAAGTCCCCAGATGATTTGAATATCAAAACAAAATGGTAATGAAACGTGCTTTTGATACAATAACAAGAACACTTCTAGAATTATGCCCAGAGAGTGAAAAAAGAATTTTGTTCGTCATTTTGCATAATTATTCAAGGATGTATTG
>NC_085862.1:49617679-49627679 GCF_034702125.1 Engraulis encrasicolus | reverse complement strand
TTATAGGGGGTGGTGCTTGGTTGCCATTGTGGGGCATTAGTCTATTGTTTAGTTTTTTTTATCATACTGAGGGGGGCGCCGGCAGGTTTATGATTGACTGCGGCCCTGGAGGTTGTGGCCCAATGGTTAAGAATCCCTGGCCTAGGGGGCTATACCGCCCCCCGTTCTTGAGAAGCACTAAGTTGGATGTATCAACGCTTGTGTTGTGTTTTTCCTGCAGGTCCATGAACACATTCCTCATCATCTACCTGGGCATCCTGCTGTTCGAGGCCATCCTCAGCACCATCCTGAAGTACGCTTGGCAGGCTGAAGACAAGTGGAACGAGCCCTTCTACAACCAGAAGACAGAGCAGGAGCGCAACAGCAGCCAGGTCTCACACTTTATTCCTCATTTCAGTTTTTTTTGTTCAATGTCTTTATTTAATTTGTTTGTTTTTCTCTCATCTCATCGGTAGCCTATGGAGCCCTTAAAATGATGTGTGAGAGGAAAAAAAACCCACGGGTTTGTTATGTGCACCAGAAACATTCTTGTGCCCACCAGAAACGTTCTCGTGCCACTGCACACCAGAAACTACAGTTTCAGGTCTGCCCGCGAGAGTTTCTGGTGCACACGTGAAAGTTTCTGGGGTTTTTTTAATCTCCAATGTCATTTCAAGGGCTCGGTAGTAGCTTCCTTTTGTGTCTATGTAAAGCTTTCTCCCATCTGGTCATTTTAAGAGTGCTATATGTTTTTCCATTGGAGAATCATCCAGTGGAGACTTCCCTTTGGCTTCATTGCACAGACCACACAAGCTTAATAATTTGTGATTCAAAATGTTATCACAGGCCCATAAGAGAACATAAACATAACATAGACCAGGGGTGCCCAACCTTTTTTTAATCGAGATCTACTTTTGAAGTTGACGGTCTGCCGTGATCTACCAAGTCAAATTTAAGGATGTCGGTGTGAAAATTTAAGATCACCATTTATTAATCACCATTATTATGAACAAAATGTTTTTAGTAGGCTACTATGGATTGGCCGTATATTTTCAGTATATTTTTAAAGTGTGTTGAATAGCCTATGCTTACAAAGCAATTGCAGCACTGACAGTAGCCTATGCAGAGATAATTTCAGTCATACACAAGTCATAAACAACTGAAACAATTTCAAAATGATAAACATTTGGTATATAAAATGCAGGCACAAAGGCCCTATTTCTAAAATATGATGAAGCATCATGCCTTCTACAAATTAAAAAGGGCTCAGAAATTCACCATTTGTTATGGGTAAATAGTAGGCTAGTTAAGTTCACTTTACTTTGAGAGAGAGAGAGAGATGAGAGAACTCATTGGATTGGTTAACCCCCCTGTTAAGAATGACTTCTTCTATGAAGGTTTTTTTTCCAGCTCTCTGGAAAAGTAGCACAGCAAAGGCTTTCTATTGTGAGTTTGGCCAATCGTTTTGTCAACAACTGGAGCAAGAAACAGCACAAATTGAAGTGAATTCCATACATGATGTCAGCAACTAACATTTCCCTTACACGCGGCACGCGATGTAAACGCAGTTAGCGATGATGCATGCGAGTCGACTAGCGATTTGGACGAAGATTCTCGCACATCGCCGCGTCAACGCATTGGTGTTCTGTTACTGACCCGATGTTACATGTGCACACATGAATCAAATGCAATACCCTGACGGTCACTTCCTAATGCTTTCCCCTCATTCTGTGTTACCGTGGGACTAATTATCTAACCAATACAGTAGGCCTAACAGCAGCTTGCTACATAGCCTACTTTTGAAAGACAATATTTTCCCCTTCACATGTCTCGCGATCGACTGCCACTCCCCTCGAAATCGACTGGTAGCTCGCGATCGACTGGTTGGGCACCCCTGACATAGACCATAAAAGTATTCCCACCTATACTCACAAACTCTCTCTCTCTCTCTCTCTCTCTCTCTCTCTCTCTCTCTCTCTCTCTCTCTCTCTCTCTCTCTCTCTCTCTCTCTCTCTCTCTCTCTCTCTCTCTCTCTCTCTCTCTCCTCACCACTACTCCCCTGCCCCTCATGAAATATTTCTCCTTTCAGATTCTGAAGTTCATCTCGGATTTCCTGGCCTTCCTGGTGCTGTATAACTTCATCATCCCCATATCCCTCTACGTCACCGTGGAGATGCAGAAGTTCCTGGGCTCCTTTTTCATTGGCTGGGATCTGGACCTGTACCACGAAGAGAGCGACCAGAAGGCACAAGTCAATACCTCAGACCTCAACGAAGAGCTGGGACAGGTAGGTGTGTGGCTGTGTATCGTGTGTCTGTGTGTATGCGTGTGTGTGTGTGTGTGTGTGTGTGTGTGTGTGTGTGTGTGTGTGTGTGTGTGTGTGTGTGTGTGTGTGTGTGTGTGTGTGTGTGTGTGTGTGTGTGTGTGTGTGTGTGTCTTTCTGTGTGTGTGTGTGTGTCTGTCTGTTTGTTTGTGTGTGTGTGTCTGTCTGTTTGTTTGTGTGTGTGTGTCTGTCTGTTTGTTTGTGTGTGTGTGTCTGTCTGTTTGTGTGCGTCTGTGCGTCTGTGTCTGTGCGTGTGTATGGGGGGGCCAGGTACTAGTCAATACTGTAGCTGTCAATGAGGACCTTGGGAAGGTTAGTGTGTGCGTGTGTGTGCGTGTGTGTGTGTGTGTGTGTGTGTGTGTGTGTGTGTGTGTGTGTGTGTGTGTGTGTGTGTGTGTGTGTGTGTGTGTGTGTGTGTGTGTGTGTGTGTGTGTGTGTGTGTGTGTGTGTGAGAGAGAGAGAGAGTGACGGAGAGAGAAAGAGAGATTGGAGTGTGTTGCAAAAGAACATCTTGTACACAGATTAAGTGGAATTGACTCATCACACTGCTGGTCAAGCATAGTCACAGGACCATTCTTGCATGATGTTCACTAGATGTGTGGTCTTGCATGTTTGATTTCTTGGTCCAAGTCTCTAGAGAGACCGCTATTGATTTTCTGTATTCCTACAAGCATCAAATGACCTTGTCTGTGACCGCGTTAATACTCAAGGTCAGATCCCTCCCTTCCCCCTTCGCCCCCTCACCCCATATACTGTGTTCCCAGGTGGAATACGTGTTTACGGATAAAACCGGCACGCTTACAGAAAACGAGATGCAGTTCCGGGAATGCTCCATAAACGGGATCAAGTACCAGGAGATCAACGGCAAGCTGGTCCCCGAGGGACTCACCGACGACTCTCCAGACGGATCCATGCCTCGCCTGGTAGGACACACACATGTGGACATCCACACACACACATTCATGAACATGCATATGCACACGCATACACACGCATGCACACACACACACACGCATGCACACACACACACACGCACGCACACGCACACGCACACACACACACACACACACACACACACACACACACACACACACACACACACACACACACACACATGAACAGTAGCGTGGCGTGCGTTATTTTTCCGAGAAAGCCAGGGAGAACAAAAAAAATAAATAATATAATATAATATAATTATATATAATATTATAATATTACATTATTATTAACCAGTAGCGCCGGCTGGCTGGGACAACAAGCAAGGCAGAAAGTTTGGTCATGAGAATAAAATCAATAAGGTATAATTTATGAGACGCGTTGTTTGCGAACCAGGAAGGCATTGCACTGCCCAGAACTGCTGCGAAGCACGGGAAGGAGAGGTCTAGTCTGTTTTGGACAGCACACCACGAGCGCAGCTACAGCTCTTGATCATGCGTGCGACTACTTTTGTTAAGAAATAAATAACAAGAAAAATACTATGTCTGTTCAGAGTTGGAATAGTGACAAGCAACACCGCAAGAATTTGCACTTTACGCACGACACCAGATGCTCCACAAGCCCCCTAAACACAATTCAGTCTCATCCTTAAGGGCCAGTTCAAATGCCCCACAGAACAGAATGCAATAACACAGACAGACACCGGACACCATGCACTGACTGACCACTTGACTTCTACTGATGACTAGGTTCAACCGGCTGCTCTGAGTCGTGCACGTCTTGTATCGAATGTCAAATGTTATGTGTGCGACCTCTCTATGGTTGCCAGATGTATGGCGATTTCCAGCGCAAACATGCTAAAACAAAACCCATTGAAAAATAACCCTGATGCACATGGTTGAAACAGAGCACAACAGAGCACAGAGAAGTGGCATGATGTGTAGGCCTATATTTATGACCTGGTGGCACATTATGCCATCTAATAATTAGTGTTGCACCGATACCATTTTTTGGCCCCGATACCGATACCCGATACCTTGCTGTGCCGTATCGGCCGATACCGATACCATACCGATACCGATACCACCCTATTTGAAATGTATATGAAGGGCTGTAGTGCATACTACTTGAATGTAAAATCATTGCATGGCTGTGTCAGGCTGCTGCCTACCTTTGTGAAACAGGAAAAAGACTAATACAAAGTGAATCCAGCAAAACTTTTTATGCTTTTTAAATACCTCTATGAAATAACTAATTTCAAGGCTGTTTAAGTGTCATACAAGCACCTGTAAATGGTATCGGTGCTCTATTTGTTGGTACTCACCGATACCGATACCACCATTTTAGTGCCGATCCACCGATACTGGTATCGGTATCGGTGCAACACTACTAATAATCACCATAGCTTATTGGCAAAATAGCAAGAGCTAACAAGCAGCGAGCAACAAAGCTAAAAACAAAGCTAGCGTCACAAAACGTTAGGTGGCTTGTTCATAATCTACCTTTCTGAAACAATAAAGCAAGTGTGTCTACCGTTGTAGAAGTCATCCTGAACGTAGACCTATATGTGTCCATGTGAAAATCCTGTCGGTATGTTAAATCCATTTTATGCATTGCCTGCCTTGACATTGGGAGCCATCGGCTGTCTAGTTCTATGCGCACTTTAACTGTGACTATTTTGCCCGTAGTCTGTTCAATGTAGTTTCAACAGGCAGGTGAAGTGGCTGCCGATCCTGAAGTATGATCCGTTTCCCTCCTTGGCAAATCATAGACGGGCGAGATGATTTATCTCGTGACCAATTTTGAGCAATATTAATGGTCAAGCATTCGTTTTTTTCAAAACTCCAGAAATGTATGGCTGCCAACTCGCGTTGGCACCAGTTTTTTTTTTTAGCATCGAGAGACGTGTAGTACTTTGTTTCACCAGATGGTTACCCAATGAGAGGGGGTGGGGCGCTATTTCCCCAGCTGGGAAATACTCACAGAGAGTGACGAGAGTGGGAAATATTAAAATAGGAGACTCGATAGACAGAATGTTTTAATGATTAACGGATATTAAAGCTGTTGTTGGGGGAATTAGGGGATGCCTGGCATCCCTTGGCATCTACGCCACTGCTCATGAACATACAGTACATGCACACATACACATGAACATGTACATGCATGCATGCACACATACACATGAACATGTACATGCATGCATGCATGCATACACATGAAGACGCACACCACCCACACAGATACAGACAATCAGATATGCGTGCACATGAACACATGCACAACCATACAGATACGGATATGTATACACATGAACACACACACACAAAAACATACGCATGTACGTGCAGTCAGAAACAACAGAAATAGAGGCATGCATAAACATCCAATGAAGCTTTTTGTGCTCACTTCAGCCATAATGTTGTGATACGTTTTCTCCACTGTTTTGTGCAGATAAAGTAACTCGAAGTCCTCATTACGCTTGTAAACAAGAACTGAGACATGATTTGTTGTAAGAGCACTTCCTGGACGCAAAGAAGGTGCTCTTTGAGGTGCTCTTTGGATGGGCAAAAGCAGAAGTTGAAAATGAAATGGTGAGAGTTGGTGTCTGTTGGAGCTCATGCCTGAAACTCCCCTCAGGTGTTCTAATGGTGAAAGGGACATCTTGAGAAGACCCGCGGTTCAAAGAAGGAAGCGTACCTGCTGAGGATCGCTTGATGACTTGAGGATAGCTTTAATGTCTTTATTATTCATCATGTTTGTGTTTTTTGTTCTTCTGGCACACTCAGATCCGTGAGGAAGAGCTGTTCCTGAAAGCCGTGTCACTGTGCCACACGGTCCAGATCAGCTATGACCAGGGGGACGGCGGCTTCGGAGACCCCTTCGCCCACACGGGAAACGGCTTCTCACAAATGGAGTACTTCGCCTCCTCACCCGACGAAAAAGCACTCGTCGAGGCCACCAAAAGGTGTCAACTCTCTTTAAAAAGATTGGCCATGTATGGATAGGACAGTGAAAAAGGTTTGCAGGAAATGAATGGGAGAGAGAGAGATGGGGGAAAAGATCAGGAAAATGACCTTGGGTCAGACTTGAACCAGATTTATTGTATGGCGCCCCCGCCAGCTGTTCCTATGACGGCAAGTAACATAACAGCGTTTTATAAACTGTTGGTTTACAGCTTGGTGCTATGTAATAGCTTGGTTTTTGGCCTTGCTCAGACCAGTATACGTAAATGCCTACTGGGACTGGGTTTAAAGGGACAGTTTGGTCAATTTCAATATGCTGTTGTATTGCTCACGCTACCCTGGACTTGTCAGTACCTGGTGATGCCACATTTTCCGGCTCAGCCCTTTCCGAGATATGAGCAATTCTAATGGGGGCAGCGTTTGTTTACATTTTTAAAAAATGAAACATAGGCCAACTCCAAATATTTTCCCAAAAGGTACTGCTGTTTGCTAGTTGTCTGCTGATGTTTTATAACCTTTTGGATGTTTTGGGGAATTAATAAAAATGTTTTTTTGAAATGTAAACAAAGAGCTGCCCCCATTACAATGACCAGGATCTCGGAAACGGCTGAAGAAGAAGAAAAAAAAATCTCAGGCACTGACAAGTCCAGGGTAGTGTGAGCATTACATCTGCATGTTGAAATTGACCAAACTGTCCCTTTAAGTTCAAGCACCAATATAAACAGGGCTATTTTGAAGCTGGACTAGCTGTTTGGGTCATGCTTGTTTTCTTTTTTTTCAGGATGGGGGTGACATTCATTGGGAGCAAGGGAGAATACATGGAAATCAAGACGTTTGGGAAATCTGAAAGGCAAGAATTGCTTTTCCTTGTCTCATTCATGACTTCCGTAGTTCAGGTTTTCCGCTGGTGTGTTTAAGCTTTTGCCCATTTCTCCACAGGTACAAACTGCTCCATGTGTTGGAGTTTGATGCAAACAGAAGAAGAATGAGTGTCATTTTAGAGACACCCTCAGGTATGTCCACTCATGGGAAACGCACTATTCTAGTAACTAGAGAAGTAGTAGCCATTGTTGTAACTTCCACCTGGAGGCCCAAGTTCCAACACTGTATTGTATGTCTAAAAATCTTCCCTACATACACACAATACGAGACACAATAGAATACCAAGCCCTGTTAACTTAAAATGTAGAATATGGTTGTTGGTTGTGTTTCGTTTTGGCTCACTTGGTATATTTAGTCATCATTTACAGCATTATAGATATGCAGAATAACTAAATGTGACGACTGTGACTTTTTGTCGTCTCTCATCAGGGGAGAAAGTAATGTTTACCAAAGGGGCAGAGTCCGCCATTCTGCCCTTCATCAAGAGTGGGGAGCTGGAGAAGACCAGAGTGCATGTCGACGAGTTTGCACTGGTGAGACATTAATGCATTTGTGTATCCTGCCATTTAACAAGTTCAGTTGAGAAGAACTGGGCTACTTCATGGAGTTTGGCGAAAGTTCTAAATTCTAAGCTCTGGTGTGGCTTAATGTTTTGGAATTCGAAAACTGCATGTTTGAGTGAATACTGAATGAATGAATTAAGAATCCTTGTATGAATAAGAATCTTGATAGATGTATTCTGCCAATATGCTTTATCAAGTGTGATGGCATGACTACTGATACCCACAGCCAGTAGATGGTTAGATTAATGAATTGTCCTATCTGAAGTGATACACTTGTTAAAGGGACACTGTGCAGGAAATGGTCAAAAAAGGTACTGCAACTAAGCTGCTTATTGAAACTGGGCTGCCTATTGCCAAATTTGATCTTTACATGAAAGTTTACTAAGTAATAAACAAACATTTTCTAGTACGGTCCAAATAATGTCATTTTTGCAGCTAAAAATGGCTATTTTTGGAAATTCAAAGTGGCAGACTATGGACAAGATCCTCCTTTTCATGTATGAAAAGTGCAATTTTTCCAGTCATAATGAATACTTAGAATTTGATGCTGGTGGTAAGTATTCATGAAAAAGGTAACATTAGTGAATGGGCAGCATGAATTCTGGAAATAAACAACTAAAAAATCTCACACAGTGTCCCTTTAAGAGAATGAGATCGAGTGGGCAGATTGAAAGCTAGAGTGGTGGCCACTGTCTTATGTGATGTATTAAATTATACATGCAGACAGCAGTGAAGATCATTGTTGATGATGGCTTCATCTCTGCAACAAATAACAAAGCGTTCAAAGCAGTAATGCTCAGATTTAATAGATTTTACTGATGAATGATGCCAATCCAGTCTAGACAGCCAGCATCTCCCACCTACACTAGGTCCTCTGAAAAAAAAAAATATATATATATATGTTGTGTTGTGAATGGAGTTTAATCTAAGTTGTTGTTTGTATCCATAAACTTTTTATTTTTGGGTGTTTTCATATCATATTTCTTCTGAAAATGCACAACATTGCATTGATACAGACACCCGCCCTGAGCAACAATTGTTCAGCAGGAAACACTGCCCTTCATCTTAACCATAAACCATCAACCCGCATGCTCACCTTTTCTGAAAAATGTGCAATTGCTTTTCTATTCGGTTATAGTCAGAAAAGTTATAACTGTTAGATATTGATGTTGACACACCAGCCCAGACCACATGAATATTTTAGTCTTTAGTGGACATTGCAGCAACTTTCATGGACTGACAAATGGCGGGCCACCGTGGTGTATTATATTGACTGCCAGTCTGAGTGAATGCGTCTTGGCCTGAGAAATGGTGGCAGATTCAGAGCCGGTGAGATTCAGAGCTGTGAAACAGAACAAGCTCACAATTCAGATACCACAGACAACAAAACACACCATGAAGTCCAAGTTCTGCTGCAACTCTGAAATCATATTTTTTTAATGATTGAAATGACCATAATGATGGCCATAATGATAATTAGGCTGGAGTTGCATGAATCCATCAGTTAATGGATAATTTGTCAACTGCTGCATTTATCACCAACTTCAAAAAGAAGACCAAAGTGTGACAGATGCATTTGGTGTGTGTGCGTGCGTGCGTGCGTGCGTGCGTGCGTGCGTGCGTGCGTGCGTGCGTGCCTAATGTCGGTCTCTGTATTTGTGTTCTGCAATTCGGGCGCTATGTTTCAATGCGTAACCAACAGGCCATACACATTGAAACATAGTGCCTGAAGTGCACAAGTGTGCCATCGGAGACACAGCATGTGTGTCAGTGTGTACTAACGTGTGTGCATGTGTGTTGGTGTTGCGGTGTTCAGAAGGGTCTGCGGACGCTGGTGGTGGCGTGGCGTCACTTCAGTGCGGAGGAGTACCGTGATGTGGACCGGCGTCTCCACGAGGCGCGCACGGCCCTGCAGCAGCGGGAAGAGCGGCTGGCTGATGTATTCACCTTCATCGAGAAGGACCTGGAGCTGCTCGGAGCCACCGGCGTCGAGGACAAGTGAGTGGATGAATGGCCTCTTGGCCTGTGTGTGTGTGTGTGTGTGTGTGTGTGTGTGTGTGTGTGTGTGTGTGTGTGTGTGTGTGTGTGTGTGTGTGTGTGTGTGTGTGTGTGTGTGTGTGTGTGTGTGTGTGTGTGTGTGTGTATGCTGTGTGTGTGTGTGTGTGTGTGTGTGTGAAACGTCATTGACCCGTCTACCCAGCCAACCATGCACCCATTTCAACATGCATTGGCACCGTCTACCCAGCCACTCATGCCCACATTTCAAAATGCTGGGGGCCACATGCAGTTTAGAATCGATGCAAGCTGTTGTTGATTTTTGAATTTGTTAAGATTTTTTTTTCCAAGGTTGCATT
>NC_085862.1:49555179-49607679 GCF_034702125.1 Engraulis encrasicolus | reverse complement strand
ACACACACACACACACAGAGACAATGAATTCAACTCTTTCATTAGTGACTCACAGGATACTACTTTCTTTTTCTGCAGTCACACGCACAGACACACACACTCACTCTCACTCTGTTTTTGCCAGCAGCTGTCTAATTGGCTCACACTGCTCCACAGTTCCATAGCGGCGGTGTTAATGGCTTTCCTACTTCCGTGTGATTGGCAGGTGGTGCGTCTGCTGAAGACCTCTCCAGAGAAGCCCATAACCCTGGCCATCGGTGACGGAGCCAACGATGTCAGCATGATCCAGGAGGCCCACGTGGGCATAGGTCAGCCATACACATGCATGTAGCTAACAGTAATAGCCACCACACTGAAGCATTTACTTAGTGCTGTTTAATTTGTACTAGCCATGTTGCCATAGGTCAGCCATACGCATGTAGCCAGCACAAGTACTGACCACGCTGAAGCATTTACTTTGTGTGCTTACTGTTGACTTTGTACAACCCATCTTGGCATCAATTATTTACTTGTCCTCATGTCAAATGCACCACTTACAAGAACAAATTTCCCCCATGGGGGACAATAAAGACATTACTACTACTACGACATGGGTCAGCCATACGCATGTGCTACTGTAGCCACCAAACGCTGTAGCATTTACTTGCATACTGTTTACTAGGGTGACCATATTTTGACATGTGAAAGCCCGGGCACGTTACCGCAACGTAAATTCCATTGTTTAACCTCCGGTCCTCGGGTGTATGTGTGGTCTCACGCTTTGCTGACGGCCTGCATCCGTGAAGAAAACAATAAAGCTTCCCCGCCGTCAGCCTAGGCATGCAGCATTTAATTAGTGCATACTGTGTAGTTTGTACTTGCCATGTTGGCATAGATCAGCGATACGCATTTAGCTAGCACTAGTGACCACATATAGCATTTATTACACCTTTTTTCACAGCAGCATACACCAACATCCAACCCTATTGCACTAAATCTAATTTAATGTATACGGCTTAATTTGTTACAGCTTAGGCATAGGGGAGCCATCTTCAATCATGTAGCCATGTGTTTAGCATATATTCAGTGTTTCCCATACATTGAGGAAACTATGGCGGCCCGCCATAGTTTAAATTTGGCCGCCATAGTTTACTAAATTTACTTTTTTTTTTATTTTTTTTAAACGATTTCCGTTTTTGTTAAAAACTATTTCAATTGCGATTTCCTTCGCATTTTCCTCCTGGAGTAAATACATCCTATAGAGAAAACCACAAGTGCTTGAAAGACAGAGGGATCAAAAGCCTTGTCAAGTTGTTATAGTTAACTTGGGTTTGGGAGCAATAATAAAAAAACTTCAGAGAAGGGATAGTTGGGATGAGTTAACTAACACTCCCCAGGCTTTGTTTTACAGTTGTAATGAGTTAGGTGACAGTCCTTCATTGACACAGCAGAGGAGACATCGGGCTGCATATAGAAATGAATGTGTAATGAATGTCAATATAGACATAAATGTGTAGTATGTTGTTCAGCCCTTTTAATGGAAGGAATTTTGAAAAACTGGCCCTGTGACCATCACCCCTCATGTAGAATGTGTACACCTATGTGTACGCCCCTCTTAGACCCTTTTTGTCTATGCGTTACACACAGTGATCTTAAATTCTTATCTCTGCTCCTATTTTGTTTTATTATTGTTTTCATTATATAGACCCCTGCATGAGGGACGAATGAAAGTGTGTTGTAAACAGAAATGATTCACTGTACTGCATTTTTTGACAATGACAATGTACTACTATTATACATGTCATGGGTAAAATGGGTAGCCTTAATTCTCAAAATATAAATGGCTGAAATGTAGGCCCAGGCCTATAGTTTCTCCATGCGCCAATGTCATACTGTACTCATTGTTTTGCCGTTTTGCATTTACGCTGTGTGAATACAACGCCCCCCCGTAGTTAGTTAGTTGTGTACACATCTGTGTTTTCCTGTCATTACTTCATAGTCATGACATCAAATTGTTCTACTGGATATCAATTGTCTCAATTGACTGAAAATAGACTTTAAAAAGGTATTTCAAATTCAATGATAAAATTGTAGGAATATAGTATAGTATAGTAAAACAGACTCCTCATGAAAAACCCTCCATTCATACTGATGACAAAGCTTAAAACAAGCAAAATGAAATAATATAAATCAGTTTTTGGGGTGATTTATGTAGTAGTATTGCTCAACCATAACCTGCACCTCCCCAGACCATAACCACCTTACATAACAAAATGTCTTTTTGGATAACAGCTATTCACAGCGTCTCAGCACAGCACACACTGGTGCAGGAGAGAGCTTGTGTGGTGCCTTGTAAAGCGCAGCCTCACTACTTGTGGCGTCGGTACGGTAGCGAGGGCTGTCAGCTCTCATCATCGTAAAGATGCTCAGCAGCCGTGAGAGGAGGAGAAGAAAGCTGCAGCATGAGTGCACCGGCACTGCTAGTGCTACTATACTGCGGGGCGAGGAGGAATCTCTTTAAAGTTTGCTTTGTTTAAGAGCCAATGATGAACGGCTGTTTGTGAAGCTTGTCAAAAGTCCCTTTTGTGCTGTGCTAACAGTATTAGCACACTTGTTGGTTTATTATAGTAGTCCATCCAGGGCTTATAGACTTGAACAGTACAGTACTTTAAAGGTTTTTTTCTCTGAACTGCAAGCAACGGAATAATTAACTGGGATTTTTTTTGCTTCTTTACAGGCATTATGGGGAAAGAAGGCAGACAGGCAGTCAGAAACAGCGACTATGCAATCGCAAGATTCAAGTTCCTTGCCAAACTTCTACTTGTGCATGGGCACTTCTATTACATAAGAATAGCCACCCTGGTGCAGTATTTTTTCTATAAGGTGGGTGCCAAGTGTGCTTGTGTGATGATGACTATGATGAGGATGATGAATTATGACGTGTGTGTGTGTGTGTGTGTGTGTGTGTGTGTGTGTGTGTGTGTGTGTGTGTGTGTGTGTGTGTGTGTGTGTGTGCGTGTGTGTGTGTGTGTGTGTGTGTGTGTGTGTGTGTGTGTGTGTGTGTGTGTGTGTGTGTGTGCGCGCGCGTGCGTGCGTGCGTGTTTGTGTTTGTGTTCATTTGAGTGTGTGCGCGCACATGGGTGTGTGTGTGTGTGCGTGCGTGTGCGTGCGTGCGTGTGTGTGTGTGTGTGTGTGTGTGTGCGTGCATGCGCGCGTGTGTGTAGAGCTTGCATACCTGATGGGAAGGTTTACACGTCTCTTTGTGTGTTTCTCTTTAGAATGTGTGTTTTATCACGCCCCAGTTTTTATACCAGTTCTTCTGTCTGTTTTCACAACAAGTAAGTGTGTGTTTTGTTTTTGTATCTGTCTCTGTCTCTTGTCTTGTCCTCACTTGTGACTGTGCCACTGGCGTGTGTCCCTGGCTGTCAGGTTGTTGTGAAGTGTTCAGTGTTGGGACTGTCTGTCTGTCTGCCAGCGTGCCACAGAGTCAGCCAATGCCCACTCTGTTGCTCATATCAGTTGAGTGTCTACTCTGTCTGTGGGATTCAAAGGGATTTTTGGAAGCCTTTTTCAGCCCCTGTTGCTAAATCAGTACGGTTTGATATCGTAAGCCAGATGGATAAAGGCTGAAAAAGGGACAGCTAGTATTTGATGCCTTTTTTAGACGATGTGATTTTTTTGCTGATTTTTTTTTTTTAATTCATAAAGACATTCTGTTGTATTGGTTGTTGATTCCAATTGTCCCTGTTTGTCCGTTTTCTCCTTATATTTATAACTGCCTACTGGAGACATCGAAAATGGACTAGGTCCGAAACGTCTGTAGCTCCAGCTTTGTCCTAATGACTTCTTTTGTTAACTTTTTTGGCCACAACATACATTTTTAACTTGAGCCTTGTGCATGTCTCATCTTTTTTTACTTTCTTAGTATCGCCCCTTTGTAACTGTACGTGTCTGTCCACTATATGACTGTGTGCCTGTGTGTGGTGTTGTGTTGCATGGCAGACTCTTTATGACAGTGTCTACTTGACACTCTACAACATCTGCTTCACCTCGCTGCCCATCCTGGTCTACAGCCTGTTTGAGCAGCTGGTCCACCCTCACGTGCTGCAGAGCAAGCCAGCGCTGTACAGGTAGGACAAGAACCAATAAGTTCTTCCAATAACCTGTGTCATCCCATCTAACACCTGTGTCACCAAGGCACCTGAAAGACATGAACTAGTAACCTGTGTCAACATAACACTCATGTCACCAAGGCATCTTAAAGACACACTGTGCAACTATTGGTTAGTTTTCTCATGAAACCAGATTGTTACTTCGTCGATCAGGCTGAGTAACATTTTTGGGCTTACTACAGGAATTTAACAAACAACGTCAACACCCACCTGGCTCTACACTCATGCCGATAATGCATTGCAATCCCATCCCACAGTGTGAACTCATCTGTCCCCATAGTTATTCAGTGTGACTGGGCCTAAACATTGGATGACATGTTTGATGTTGCTCCTTCTTGAGGAATAAAAACACACGACCTTGAGCCAGCTATTGCCTAATTGTAAGGGAGGTGGGGATTGGAGGAGATGGTTGCAGGTTTCAATCCCATCCTCCTTACCAGTAGAAGACATTTGTGTCCCTACACCTTGCACCTTACATTTCTCCAGTGGTTCTAACCAATTTCCCAGTAATAAAAAAGTAACGTTAGATAAAATCATTGGCCAAGTGTAATGTAGAATGTTAAAGTGGAGGCATTGTAATCAGCGTTGGATAAAAGTGTTGGCCAAGTGTAATGTAAAATGTGAAAGAGGAGGCTCCTTGTAATCACGGTGATTGTCCTTTAGGGACATCAGTAAGAACTCCATGCTGTCCTTCAAGACGTTCCTGTACTGGACGCTGCTGGGCTTCTGCCACGCCTTCGTCTTCTTCTTCGGATCCTACATCCTGATGGGGGAGGACACCACACTCATGAGCAACGGCCAGGTGAGGGAGGGGGCGGGGGCAGTTGTTTACTTGTTTGTCTGTTTGTTTGTGTACAATTGTAAAGGTGTGTGGGGTGCAGTGGGGGTTAGTGTGCCAGCTTACCTCAAGGGCACCTGCTTGCATGTCTCTGCTCTAATCAGCTTTTTATTAAAGGTAAAAAACATTTTCATTCTACTAAAAAACTCCTGTGTGTTAATCTGAATTGATTTGTGGTTGGGATTCATTTCAGTTCAGGGGAGATATTTTGTGTTTTTCCAAGTCTGTGCATGTGTGTGCTTCAGCTAAAGCTACTCTCTACATCTACTGTGACTGTTACTGTTGCTTTGCATGACTTTAGTAACCTGTAGAATATTGACCATGACCATATTTCTGATGAGATGCATTAGGTCCGAGATGTAAAGTCCAATATAGTCAGGGATCCTAAAAATACCATTCCATGCATACAATAAATGCAATGTCTTAATAACTAGAGATGTACAGGATCCAAGATCCGGTTCCGGATCCGGCAGGATAATAGGGTTTTTCAGACTATCCGGATCCGGCAGGATCTTAAGCAGTGGATCCGGTATCCGGCAGTTACCTAAAATCAGGATCTGGGGCATCTCTACTTTTTACGTAGCCTAGGCTTTTCAGTCAGTCTTTCACAACCCCAATCGCTGCATGGAGTGAAAGCCCTTTGCAAGTGGCCGTTGAAGGCAGTGTGGCAGTAAGCCAATGCGCCTTAAAAATAGTTTGCGTCAACGTAATAAAAAGGGCCCACGTGTGCGAGTTGGCTATGTGTTTCAACCCTTTCGTAGGATCCGGTATCCGGTTCCGGATCCGGCAGGATCTTAAGCAGTGGATCCGGTATCCGGCAGGATCCTAAAAATCAGGATCCGGTACATCTCTATTAATAACAAAATGTCTCTGCAAAGAACATATTAACATGTAAAATAACAAAACAGAAAGTCCGCTAGAACATCTAGAGAGACGGGGGCTATAATAGCCCATGGCCTTGATTGCAACAATGCAATTCGATTCGACAGTTGTGAGTAGTAGCAATAAGACTGGCGCAGACAGCTTGAAGCTGAGAAAACCAAAAAAAGCAGATGAAATGGATGAGGCGCCTCTGGAAACAGGCTGTGTGACAAAGGTCACCTGTCACCTGAGAGTGTTGATTCAAGGAGGCAAGCTAGCATGCAACCGTGTGTGAGTGTGTGTGTGTTTGAGTGCGCGTTTGTGTGTGCACGTGTCTGTCTGTGTGTGTGTGCGTCAGAGCATGGCAACCCGACCGAAGCCCGACGGGCCGGGTCGAAACCCGACGGGCCGGGCCGGACTCGGACAAAAAAAATAGAATATCTGTCGGACTCGGGTCGGGCTCGGGCTTGAACCAAACAGACATTGTGAAAATTGTAAGCAATCAGAGGAAACGTTTCAGTTCATGCAAACGGCAGTTTTGTGATTAAAAAATAAGTAATTGAATATGCATAAATGAAAATGTTGGTAGGCTACTCGTGCGAGTGATTATTATTGGCTGTATGCACGCGCCAGTTACCAGTGGCAACATGGACGCTCACTCCCAGTCAGCCGAGCAGGAATGCCGAGTCAACTTGCTTTCTTAATAAGCGCCAAATACAGTTGTCAGTGAACGCGTGGTCTTTTGTTGTAGGCCTAGTGTAGGCCATGTTTTAGCATGCCTTCAGTGCTGTCTTAATGTTGAACATAAAATGACGAAGTTTGTCACTGCATTGCTCGCCAAGGATTACATTTCCAGCAAGGGGTAGCAAGGAGCATAATATGGATTAAAGAAGACGCACACGCTACGTGGAGTTGCCTAAGGTAGGGGCGAAGAGGTTTCCTGTTACTACTTTGTCCGCTGTGACATTTCATGTCCTTCACGTAGGTTCTTAATTCTTGTCACTTTTACTGTAGCCTACAGTTGTAACTATGCGCGTGCAACCTTTCCTGATTTTATATTGACCGCATGGACATCAGGGGAAATGACATTCTCTTGGAGGGCCGAACAGGCTACTGTTCTTCGGGGTGAACTTATAGCCCATCCTTCTTAACGACAAGGAGTGGCATCTTCACCGGCTCGCGGGGATTTATTTGCACTAACAGTAACGTAACAAATGCGTCCATAGCCGCACTGACTGCATCCAAACATTATTCGTTAGTTTTCGCCTTTCTTATCCTCTCACGCCCCTCCCATGCATTTGATCACAGCACCCAACATCTCTGGTCTAACCGAAAGAAACATAAGGTGCGCTGTCACGTGTATGCGTGTGTTTATACTTACTATGCGTGCGTAACTAAATTAGGCTACAGCAAATTGCCTCATCCTAGTTGCCTATCCTGGCTATTTATCACGTGCTATTTTGAGTATGAAGGAGGCCACATAGAAAATATTGCTTGCGCACAGGTTCTGTTGTTATTACAGTGGTCTCGGGCTTCGGACGGGTTCGGACACAAACATTTTAATTAGTCCCGGGCTCGGGTCGGGGTTGATCACTTTTCTGTCGGCTGAGGGCCGGGCTTGGACAGAAAAAACCGGCCCGAGCCACGCTCTAGTGTGTGTGCGTGTGTGCGCGTGCATGCGTTTGCTTTCGTGTGCGCGCTTGTGTGCGTGTGTGAGTGCGCTATGGGTTCTGTCGCCCTCACACCATGAATGTCGGCCCTCGTCTGCCACACCACAACGAGGCAGATATTGATCAGTCAGCTGCCGAGAGACCACATAGAGAGTGTAGCACAATATTGATTCCCCTTCATCTCTCCCACCCCCTGTCACACCACACACACATGCACACCCACACACACCACACACACATGCACACACACGCACACACACGCACACACACACACACACACACACACACACACACACACACACACACACACACACACACACACACACACACACACACACACACACACACACACACACACTTCAACCCTCCCACTCAAGTGCAAATTTCTGTGAAATGAAGTAAAGGTGTTGGCATGGCCCCCCTGCTCAGTGTTGGCAGCCTGTGTTGGTGATAGTGTTGGTGAACAGACCATTTTTTTCATTGCTGGTGGTTTGGGTGGATGGGTTGAGGTTGGGTCTCTTTTGTTGCCTGTCCTTTTTCATTCCTTGCTTTCTCTCTTCCTTTGTTTCTCTTCTTCTCTTTTTCCTCCTCTTTTTCATGCCTTGCATGTCTTCAGATTTTGAGAGCTAACAGGCAACTGGTAAGAAGTTGATTGCATGCCATTTTTTCCTTACCAAAAATAAATAAATAAATCACAGCTGTGTCATGCGTCTTCACCAGTGGTGCATGAGTGTACGCTATTGATGTGCTTAACACACACACACACACACATACACTTTAAATGCTGAGAGTGTTAAGCTGGTGGGGGTGAGTTTTTGAGAGGCACCCCTGCTTTGTGTGTGCGTGTGTGTGTGTGTGTGTGTGTGTGTGTGTGTGTCTGTGTGTGTGTGTGTCTGTGTGTGTGTGTGTGAGAGAGAGAGAGAGAGAGAAAGAGAGAGAGAGAGAGAGAGAGAGAGAGAGAGAGAGAGAGAGAGAGAGAGATGCAAACGGATTCCAGCACTAGCAGAACAGTTGCCCTGGCCACTAATCGGCTTGGCAGCATTGCGATAACATTCAGAGTGGCTGGAGGCTGCGAGTGAGTGAGCGAGAGACTAGAGTGCAGCTGCACTCTGACATGTCAGCATCTGGTAGGGCCAGGGCAGCCCCACAGAGCTTAAATGCTGTTAGTGTGTGTGTGATTTTTTTGTGTGTTTGAGAGAGAGAGATGGAGAGAAAGAAAGAGAGAGCGAGAGAGAGAGAGAGAGAGCATGAGAGCACGAGAGAGAGAGAGCGCGCGAGCATGAGAGCGAGAGAGCATGAGAGCATGAGAGAGAGAGAGAGAGAGAGAGAGAGAGAGAGAGAGAGAGAGAGAGAGAGAGAGAGAGAGAGAGAGAGAGAGAGAGAGAGATGCTATTGGCTTATTACGGATCTGAGACAACGTTTTTTTTCTCCTCAACTCTTCCCAGATGTTTGGAAACTGGACATTTGGGACCCTGGTCTTCACCGTCATGGTCATCACCGTCACACTGAAGGTGCGGCCCCATTAACATTTGCCTTACGTTTAGCAGAGAAATATGATTCTGGTTTTTCTTTGTTTCAAAGAGCCAGAGTGGGTAGTCTTGGTAGCTTGGTAGTCTACAAGCTATACAAGTTCTAATCATGTGAGTCTTTTTACACACTACACACCTGTTTTCTGTGAGATACATGTTCAGATATTTTTGAGGGCCCGTCTCATCCAAAGTGTTTTCTTCCTCGTCCTTCCCCCACATCCTGCTCCTCGTCCTCATCTTCCTCCTCCTCCTCCTCCTCCTCCTCCTCCTCCTCCGCCTCCTGTTCTTCTTTCCCTCTCCCTTCAGCTGGCCTTGGAGACTCACTTCTGGACGTGGATGAACCATTTTGTCACCTGGGGCTCCATCGCTTTCTATTTCATCTTCTCCCTGTTTTATGGGGGCATTATCTGGTAAGCCTCCCCCTCCCACGCACGCACACATACACACACTCACACACAAACACACGAGATAGTGATGAAGCTGATCATAGCATCTCCTCAAGAGCTTTGCCGTCCTTTGCATAACTGCGTGTGGGAGTGATGTGCCGTTATGTCACAGCAGTGAAGCGGCGGCGCGGTGACAGTCCTCCCTCTTCTCCTCAGGCTGCTCCCCAGCGCCTCCATGCAGGCAGCTTGAGGACACATGCTCGAGTACACATATTAAAGACACTAGGGCACTAAAGGGACACTGGCTCTCTTCCAGATCAGTGCTGTTCTGATATTGTGTAACATGTCATAACAATGCCTAGTGTTATGATGGTAACGGGACTTGCCAGACACAAATGCTTACATAAACAATTTCATCATGTTCCAGAGTTGTATTTACTAGTGTCAGATTGTACAACGTGATGAGTCTGGTGATGAGTGTCAAACTCAGTAAGGCTCTCCTGCAGTGATTCAACAAATATTTTGATATTCGGAACAAAAAAAACATTATGCATTATAGATGTGTTGGAAAATATTGCAACCTGTGATGACGCGTTACATTTTGGAAAAGATACTTTGAGGCCCCAAATAATGTGTATGTATTGTGAAAATGGGCAGTGGACTGGGATGTTTTTGACCAGATCCAAACCAGATCATGTTTGTGTGTGCATGTGAATGTGTGCGTATGCGTGTGAATGTGTATGTGTGCGTTTGTGTTTGTGTGTTTTTGTTTGCGTGTGTGTGCGTGTGCGTGCGTGCGTGTGCGTGCGTGTTCTCCACGTGTTCTCCACAGGCCCTTCCTCCACACCCAGGACATGTACTTCGTCTTTGTCCAGCTGCTGTCCAGCGGCTCCGCCTGGTTCGCCATCATCATCATTGTCACCGGCTGCCTTTTCCCCGACGTCATCAAGAAGGTCCTCTATCGGCACCTGCAGCCCACAAACACACAGAAATGTCAGGTACGGACCAGCGTGCAGAGTTAACCCCACTCATACACACACACACACACGCAAGCTTGTGTTTACACACTCACGCGTGCACAGAACACACCATGACTGCTTTAAGCTGCCCCTCTCCTCCCTCTTGATTGCATCTACACTGGCTTTAGCTGCTAGCAAAGGTGCAGTGGTGAGACCAGAAACTTCTGTGCTCTATGCCCCAATGGTTTGCACGAGGCCACATGTTTTTTTTTAGGTTAATGGGTTTTTATAAGCATGTGAGACACTTTCACACAACTGTTACCTACTCACTCCTTACTCGCTCGCTCACTCACTCCTCACTCACTCACTCACTCACTCACTCACTTTTAAGCGCATATATTCTCTCTCTCTCCCTCTCTCTCCCTCTCTCTCTCTCGCTCCTTGCATCCTAGCCCAGCCCATGCCAGCGGAGGTATAGAGTAGTATTGAGGTGCTGTCATAGGCGCTAGAGCGCAGCTGCTGCAGCTTTCAGCGGAAGATTGATTTGCACAGCACTGCTGGCAGCTAGGGCAAGACTTTCTCCGACTCCCTCCAAAAAAAAGAAATACAGGAAGGAAAAAAGGACAAAAAACGACTGGAGGATGTGTTGCTCTGCACTGAGCGAACAGTGTCAGAACAGGAAGTGATACTTTTTGCTTTCCTTCTCATGTCAGTGATAGCAAGTGGGTCAACGGATATTTCCTCTTTTTTTTTCCAAACCTATGTTTTTTTCTATCTCTTTCACACTGTCGTAAACCCCAGAGTATTTGTGGTGACAGAGAGTATGCAGTTTATTGGCTCCCCCGGCTCAGTCGAGTGATGGCCAAGAAGCCTCTCGGGCTCTCTCAGAATGAATGAGGGAGGCGTGCGTGCGTGCGTGCGTGCGTGCGTGCGTGCGTGCGTGCGTGCGTGCGTGCGTGAGTTCATTCTGCGGTCCTGTAGCAGGGAGATCTTTGCCTCTGAATTGCTGCCGTGTCAGCGAACCTGGAGGCCTCAGCATTGCAGATGACACTCGATCCTGTGAAACACACTCTCACTCATTCACTCTCTCCCTGCCTATCCCTCACATCCTCCCTGTCTCCCCCTCTTTTCACCTGATTGTGCACTCTCTCTCTCTCTCTCTCTCTCTCTCTCTCTCTCTATGTGTGTCTTTCTTTCTCTCTCCCCATCTCTCCCTCTGTGCTCTGTTCATTGTTTCCTTCGCACTGAGCACTCACACAGGTTTCTCTCTTTGCCTGTTACTGTCCCTCACTCGCTCACACATTCTTGCTCTCTCGCTCTCTCGCTCTCTCGCTCTCTCGCTCTTGCTTTCTGTCTCTCCTTCACACATACAGTAATCACACACAAATGCTTGTTCAGGATTATTGAAATATTTTCCATAAAATCATTTTAGAAAGTGAATGAAATTCACTGATAATTGTGGGTTCATCCATACAAAGTTTTAGTGTTTTTGGCAAAGTTTTTCCCAAAGGCAATTTTCAATTTGGTATGGAAATCATGGAGAAATTAGGGCTTTCCGTATTTTCAAACTACCTTCAGTTTTTCCCCTACTTGTGTACCGAACACAGTGGCTATGTCTCAAATGACGCACTTTTGTCAGTGCACTGACAGTCAGTGCACAGTGCACACAGTGCACTGAGGTCTTTAGTGCATAGTGTCCTGGAAAAAATTGAGCACTATGCACTGTGCCTTTGCTGGAAGTGACGGCTGAGCATGGCATTAGCTCGCCAACATATGAGTTGGCTACTGTTTACAATGCACAGCGTCCGGTGCTTGTATTTCCATGTCCTTCACCCAAAGGACAACAATCACACATACAATACTTTGGTTGGCATGAAAAGGTTGGTGTCCCATCAACATTACTTATTACAAACCCCAACTCCGATGAAGTTGGGACGTTTGGTAAACAGTGAATAAAATTAAAATGCTATCATTTTCAAAACATTCAATCTATTCATTAGATGGAGAATAGTGAAAAGACAACATATTAAGTGTTAAAACCGAGAAAAAAGATTGTTTTTGGGGACATATATACTCATTTCTATTTTGATAAATCCAACACGTCTCAAAAGAGTTGGGACAGGGACAATAAATGGCAGCAAATGTCGAGGAAGACTAAAAACAAAACAAAAGACAACACTTAACAGTTAAATACATTAACCGATGAGATGATTTTATATAAAAAACAGTGTTAATTCCTATCTTGGACATGATTTCACCAGCTTAAATGGTGGGTGTATTCCTTGTCATGTTTTGCAATGTTTTCCTTTCTGTAGTGCTTATAGTGTGACAGGTCTTGACCAAAAACCCACCATTTTATCACCTGCTGGTCCTTATGATGGAGCCAAACTGTTAAAACATAGTAGAGAATGCAATTTGACCTTACTATGTGGCAGTAATCGAAGATCTCCCTTCAAAATATAATGCATGAGTGGCTTTTCATGCTGTTTAAAACCCATTTATACCATTCAGCACTGTATTTAACTCTACAGTTGAGTGAGAACATCTTAACCAATGCACTACTGCACCCGCATGCCATCATGGAGGCTGACTTTTGAAGCTAGCACTAACACAAGTTGGATGGTCCATTTTCACTGTAGCACAGGATGTGCAATGCTCTATTATTGTAAAAAAGAATGGACTTCTACAACTTCTGCTGACTTCTGTAAGCAAAGGACAGTTTCCCATGTCTTCTGGGTCTATTTCAAGTGAGCTCAGGTGCTTAGGAGAATGTTACACCCCTGTATCATTTTCATGCATTAAGCATTCTTAATATGGTCAATTTTCAATAGCTCTAATTCCTGGAGTGCTAGAGTGAGACTACAGACAATATATATTTCATGATGTAATGAACCTATACAATGATTTTATTAACAAAAAAATGTCTTATATACACTCAATCGTGCTAAATCAAAGGGAATTCAAAAATGTATGTAATAACTATGGTAATTATTCCCTTTGCATCTTTAATTCTGAGTGACTCAGCCTCTCTGTGATGATCTTATACCTGGACACCTATATTGTCCGTCAGTACAATTCATTTTGAAATTTTCTTCTTTGTTGTTTTATCTTATTTGGATGTTTACTAAATTTCACTGATCCCCGTCCCAACTCTTTTGAGACGTGTTGGATTTATCAAATTAGAAATGAGTACATATGTCCCCCAAAACAATATTTTTTCTCGGTTTTAACACTTAATATGTTGTCTTTTCACTATTCTCCATCTAATAAATAGATTGAATGTTTTGAAAATGATAGCATTTTGATTTTATTCACTGTTTACCAAACGTCCCAACTTCATCGGAGTTGGGGTTTGTAGGAGACTGTTGACCAAACTCTTCTACTGAACTGAATGCCACATTTCCTCCGTGTCATTGTCAACATGGCCGCCGTTTAGTGCATGCAGTGTCCATCATTAAAGCACTGCATTTTTCCGCCATTGTTAGGGGATCATCCTGGCACTTTCAGTGCACTGGCTCAACTGAAATCTTCAGCGTGAGCGCCCTAGGCACTGAAAAACAGTGCCCGAAGTGCACAAGTGTGGCATTTGAGACACGGCCAGTGTCTCCAACTAGCTTCCTGCTAGTGTTGCATTGGGAGACAAACCTCCCTGTGCCTGAGCATCATTTTGAAAATGCCACCTGTCACTAAAATGTCCCTCTCATTTTGATCGGACGAGGTGGCCCCAGCTCTTAGGCACGGTGTCCAGACACACAACATCTCTGTTCCAAATACAAAAGATCAGGTCCGCCCGCTGGCCAGCTTTCATGTGGAATTATTAATACACGGCCAGACACCTGAGTGTGATGGGCCGAGCTCCACACGTGTTAAATGTTGTACTCCCACACACACTCACAAACTTTTTCTGTCTCTCTCTGTCTCTCCTCTCTCTCTCTCTCTCTCTCTCTCTCTCTCTCTCTCTCTCTCTCTCTCTCTCTCTCTCTCTCTCTCTCTCTCTCTCTCTCTCTCTCTCTCTGTCTCTATCCTCTCTCTCTCTCTCTCTCTCTCTCTCTCTCTCTCTCTCTCTCTCTCCTCACTTCTTCTCTGTAATCGTTCCATGTGGCTTTATTTTCCTCACAGTCCACAGATACTGTGTCCACTGCACACTTCTGTCTGTCCAGGTGTCTCATTACACAGGCACACAAACGCTGGTGCACTCGCCCGCCATACACTACCTCTGTTTTTCTCCTCCTCTGTGTGTGTGTGTCTGTCTGTCTCTCTTTTCTGAAATCTCTTATCTTTTGTCTTCTCCTTCTGCTCTCTATCTTATTTCCCTCTGTTTCCGCTGATGTTGTCTTGTTATGTGCTGTGTGTGTTCCACCTTCCTCTGCCCTCCTCTCCTGCGTAGATGTACTCCAACCGTGTTGCCATAGGTGACGACTTCATCGCCCTGCAGCCCCTGTCCAGGGCCAAGAATCAGCTGGGCAAAATTAGGTAGAGTAGGAGAAGGAGAGCCTGCCCAGCCCTTAACCCCTGAACCATGACCCCTCCCCCTCCTCCACACCCTCTCCCCTGAGACCCCCCCTAACCTCCCCAGTGTTTTATGCATGCCGTGAAGCGACTAACCAGAGAAAAAGACGACTTGAGTCACAGGACACAGGGACAGCGTGTGATGTTGTGCAGGGCCAGGCAGAGAGCAAGAAGTGAGAGGGCGGGGTGGGGGGAGTTTGATACGATATGATAGGTGCTCGTTGCACTTTGCATGCCAGCGTGAGCTATACAGTAAAAGCTCCATGAAACCCACCCTGACCTTACCCCTCAACAGCCTCCCTCTCCCCCATCCTCCTCCTCTCATCCTCCTGCATGATTGTCTAGGCGGTGAGGATGCCCTTGCCTTGCCACTGCTGAATGCCCCTGTGACTTGACTGTGTGGCCTGTCTCCTGCATGGCCTTGACCTATTGTGGTGGATGTGGTTGCTGTGGCATGAGGAGAGCATGTGGATGATGCAGAGCGCTCTGGCCACAAGTCTGAGCTCCAGCTGCAACAACGCCAGTGTGGTGGCTCTGGCTTTTTTTTGACAGTTTTCGGCTTTGTCACTGTTCTTCAATGGCTTTTCAGTGGATCACTGTGCTTGTGTAGATTAACTGTGCATGTCTTGCCTGGTTCTCTGTCTGGACAGCATGCCTCCTGAAAACAGACTTTGTTGATGACTTTTTGTTAAGTTATCTATTTATTTATTTTTTTGCAATGAGCAGAGAAAATGTTCCCGAGTCCAATGATTAATTTACGTTTCTGTCCATAGTGGGTTTTTTCCACCCTATTTGTATCGATGCGTTTGCATCTCATCACTAATATGAGTACAGGCTCATCTTGCAATCAATGTCAGAATGTACACCATCCTGTTAATGTGATTTGGTTTAGTCATCTTGATTGCCCTTGCTTGTCTGACCTACTTCTGTTAAAAAAAAAATGCGGACAGCAATCTTCCCAAACTTTTGATTAGTTTGTTGCCCAGCCGTTTAGTGATGGGACTATGTTCTGGGAATTTTCATGGTGTCATACCAGGTCAAACAAAGACCACTCCAGCATTTCAGGCATGGGAGGCATTTTCATGCTCTTTGCTCAGTTTGTTTTTTTTCCTCCTCCTTTTCTTTATTTCATTTTCTTTTTTGTCTTTTCTTTCTTCCGTTTGGGAGACTTAACACGCTGTGTTTGTCCTTCCAGATGGAAGAGGATAAGGGTTCAGTCTGCTCAGAATATGACTCTGCTCAAAGCAGGAACAGAGGGGAGGACAATTGGCACCTGCTAGCTGCTTCTCCTCCCCCCGCCCTCGGTGTGTCGCCCTACCCTCCCCTAGGTAGTAGTAACCGGCCCCTGTGTTGTGTGGTGGTGTTGTTGTTGGGGGGGGGCCCCCTCCATCATCTCTGCCCCCCATCCATCTCTGGAGGAGGACGGGTCACTGGTGCTGTTGCACTGCCAATACCCCCCTTCCTCCCTCAGTCCATGGGGGTGATAGTTTGGGCATGTTGCCTGGCAGAGCACAGTGGTGGTGGTGGGAAGGTGGTGGGGGGGCAGGGCCATCCGTGGGTGGGTGGGAATTTTTGCCAGCATGTTTTTAGAAACAACTTTTTGAGTTGTCATCTTGGTTTTTTTCTCTCCTTTGATTTGGTTGGGGATTTGTTTTCAGTTTTGTGTTTCTTTTTTTCTGGTTACATGGACATATTTAAACCACTCGCACACAAACACATTCAGATATTTTTACGTTCTGTACATGTGTTATTTTTTATTTTTCAACAATTGAATCAGTTTACCTCTTTCATCATCACATGTTGTCTGACTGTTCATCTGTGTGTCCCTGTACCTGTATGTCCTGGACTTGGATCATATTTTAACATTCTTTGTTTTCATTTTTTTTGTTTTCTTTGCAGGTTTTCTTATGAACACAAACATTTCATCAAATCACCTTTTGCTTTTGCTCCTTTTGCAGTATCTTTCACACTGTGAGCTGGTTTGTTGGATGCCAAGAGTAGATGTGAACATGTGACTTAGTCTGTGTGACTATATATCTTGTTTATCTGCTCAGCCGGGGGTAACTCATGGGTTTCTGTTGTGAAGGTCAGTCCCTGTGGTCATGTCTTTGCAGCAGTAATCGGTGTGATATTAAGTCTCAATTGGCTGAAGATTGGTATTGGACGATGAGTTATGTCGCCTCGGCGTACGGTAACCGTGGTGGTGGGGTAGTGGTAGTAGTGGTGGTGGTGGTGGTGGTTTGGAGACGCTCGTGTACAGCAAGTGTGTCGTTCTACAGCTGATTTACTGAAGCAGTAAATCATGTCTGTTATGTCCCAACATCATCATCATCAGCTCTCTCTTACCTTTGCCCTGCAGTACATAGCCTGTTTCTCTACGTTATTGATCTCCCGGATTGGGGGTCGAGTATATCTGCTCTGTAACATATTAATGACCCGTCAAACCACTGGCCCCCCCTTTGTGCCCTGGCTGCAGATGTAAGTGGACGAATCGCCTGTCGTTTGTCATGTTCCCCGTTGACCCCTGGCCCTCTGTAAAACATTTTTTTTTATCTGTAGAGCCTGCGTGGTGTGGTCGCTCTGCCTCTATTGTTTACTTTTGGCTACTGATTCAGTGCATGCTGTCATATATAACATTATTACATTACATTACACTTAGCTGATGCTTTTTTTTAATCCAAACCGACTTGCAGATATTACAGGCTATTGGTTACAGTCCCTGCATCAGTGTGGGGTTAGGTGCCTTGCTCAAGGGCACTTCAGCCATGGATGGAGGTGCAGGGAGTGGTAAGGCCAGGATACAAACCTGCAATCTGGTGATCTACAATCCAACTCCCTAACCATTACAGCCGTGGTGGTTTTATGGTCATATTCCGAGTCACGCTAGGCCAGGACATACTTCACAGCTTTGGTGGAGTAACAAGTCACCTTGTTTGAACTTCAGTTTCTCTTCCCTGATTGTTTATGCAGGAAAGAAAACGTGTTTAAAGGAAACTGAATCCTCAGGAGAGTTCCTCAACACAGCACTGTAGAGGAATGCAATATTAAGTAGAGGCACCGCGCTGGTGCTACAACACAGGCCTTTGCTGCTCTCTCACTCCCACAGCTCAAAAATAGCCAGCCCCACCACCACCACCATTGAACGCATCCTTCACCAGACCACCCCCCATCCCCCTTAATACATTATTCAGAGTTCAATCACAGCTGGTGGGAGAGATTTGTTTAGCTCTGCAAGATATCTCAGCCGACTGCAAGTATTGACAACGATCGGGTCCTTTCTGGTCATCAGAAATTGCGCTGTCAGGGATTTTTTTTTTTTAAAGTTTGCCTCACAGAGGATGAGAATCGACGAAGCAGGCTGATTTTCACGCTGGGACTAAATGGATGGTTATAACTCCTTGTTTGTCTTGCTGTTTGTGACCCGATTGGTGTGAGGTGTATCAGTGAAGTGTGACTTACAGGGTAGCTTGGGCACATTTGAAGCGAAATCCCGTTGCTGCTAGAGATGCTCGTACACGCTAATGTACTTCATGTAGCCAAAAAATGGTGCAAATTGGGGCTCCCAGTGCATAGATTGCATTGCTACAGTGAGCCCTTCATGCCGGCCAAACAGTGTGGTGATGTGGGCAACTTATGAGCTTTCACGTAAAAACAACGACTTGCACACTGCAGAAGATTGACGCCACTTTCTTGACAGTCACCCTTAAAGAGTAATTTAAAGTTATGCAACATCAGCAGACACATTACAACATAGCTATGGGATGATTTTTGGGATGATATTTGGAGTATGTTAAGACACTTTTTTAAAAATGTGAACAAGCCTAGAATTAGAATGGCCAGGATATGGGAAAGGTCTGATCAAAACAAGGACACATCATCGGGTACTGACAAGTGAAGGGTAGTACATGTTGACATGCTGCCTCAAGAGAGGTGTTTTGGATGACACCGTACACATGAGCAGATAAATGGCTGTAATATGATAAGGAAGCGCAATCGCACCAAGGCCACAGATGATCTTCCCTTGGAGGACACCTCATCAATCACTTCATCCTTCATTGATTTTTTTTACGTTTTATAACTTTTTTTTAATTATTTATTTGTTCTCTCCATGTTGCCATGTCCACATGTGCTCATCAGTGTGTTCTGATATGTTTTTATCATCACCAAAGCTTGGTGCACAAGGCTTGAAGCCTGTTATTAGGGTTTGATTAGTTGCTGTGACTTGTTGCTCTTTTGTATGTAGGACTGTGATCTCCACTGCATGGTCACTCATTGATCTTTGTGTTGCTTTTCGCAACCCAATTTTTTTCTCTCTCTCTCTCCTTTTTCATCTCTCTTTCATACCCCCTCTCTCTCTCCCCTGCCTTTCTCTGCTCTTCCTCCTGCCCTCTCTTTTTCTCTCTCTCTCTGTCTCTCTCTCTCTCCTTTCTGTCCCTCTATCTTATCTTCCCTCCCTCTATCTGTCATCCCTCTTCTCACTCTTTCTCTCTCCCCCTCCTCTCTTCCTCTCTTCCTGCCCTGCCCTCTCTCCCCTCTTCCTCTCCCATCTTCCTCTCTCCCTCTACTCTCTCCCGTCTTTCTCTCTCCTCTCCTCCCCTCCCCTCTCCTCCCCTCTCTCCTCCCCCCCTCCTCTCTTCTTCCTCTCTCCTCCCCTTCTCGTCCTTCCTCTGTCTCTCTGCAGCTTGCTGAGGCCCAGCAGGGCTCAGTCAGCTGTGTGGACTCCCTGTGCTGTGTCGGCGTCGGGCCGGCGGGCGAGGAGGGGCCGTGTGCGGGCCTCTGTGTCCGGCTGGCCGGGCTGGTGGAGCGGCTGACGGGCCGCTGCGTGCCCCCCCGGGCCGACAGGTGCGACCTCTCTCTCTCTAGCCTCTGCTGCCAGTGCCACCGCATCAACTACAAGCTGGAGCGCGACGAGGCGCCCGCGCTCGCCGACTGAGCTCTGCACACACACACACACACACGCACACACCATGAGGCACCCGCACTCACCGACTGAGCTACACACACTCACACACACCGTGACACATCCACACTTACCGACTGAGCTCCACACAGACCCACGGACACACACAATCATGCGCCCGTGCTCATCGACTGAGCCCCTCAATCTCACACACACACGTTCATATATGTTACATTGCAAACGCCACTGCCACCATAGGGACAGTTTTTTCAAGCCACCCTTGTGTAGATAAAAGCTCAAGCTTGACAAGTACGTGGCCATATACACATGTACGCACATGCACATATACACACATACAGACACACACATGCGTGCACACAGATACCTATGTACTGTACATACTTGAACACACACAGACGCCTCCACAATTACTGGTACAAACTTGATTGGTTGAGCAACTCTGAGACCGTCTACCTGGACGACCAGACACACCAATACCATGCTGGACCTCCCTCAATGGGAGCCAAGTCACACATTCCTTAGAAACAGGGATGGAAAAGTCCACAAACCCTGCGTTTCATGTCAGGGCTTCAATCCACCCCTTATGTTTCTGTTTTTGTATATATATAAACCTTTAAAAAGTGATTTCTAGAAAGATGAAGAAGCCTGATTACCGAGGATGCAGTGTTGCTTTAACTTGCCTTCTGAGTGTTTTCCCCCTGTGTGCGTTTGTGTGTGAGAGTGTGTTTTTTGTACTGTATGTCCTAAAAGCTTTTAAAAGACGAGCATGTCTGTTCGCCCCCGCAAAGGGATATTTTAGGCTTTAGCTGGGGCCATGCTTGCGCCGGTATACTGTACAGTATCTTTTAAAAGCAACTGTGTGTCTGTAATCCTCTGTAGTCCTGCCAAACGTGTCTTTGTCGGCCCCTGCGTAGTGCACCCTCCCCATCTAAAGTCTGTGGACTGCCTACTTCTCTGCTGCCTTCTCTCATGTGCCTGCCCGGTGTATCGCCTGCCTTCTCTGTCCAATCTCTGCTTGCTACTCACTAGTTCTCTGTCAGTTTGTTGGTTTCGTTCGTTTGTTTTTTTCACTCCCCCTCTTTTTTTTGCAGGTCTTGCCGCTTTTGTTTAAGCGTTAAATTGTGTCTCTGTGTGCCAACTGAGCGTCATGGTCCCACGTTTTTTGCACTATGAATGAGCTGTGTTGTGCGTGGCCAGCTATGCAAATGTAATTGTCCTGAAATGCACACAGCCCCTCTCCCAGTGAGGACCATGACCTTTCCTCTTGTCTGTCCCAAACATTCCCAAAGTGTGCCACTCACTTGTGTGTTTGCGTCTGTGTGTATGTGTGTGCAACGGGAAAGGAATGTGTTTTGTATGCGTTGTGTGTGTGTGTCTTTGTGTGCCTGTGTGAGTGAGATGGGAAGGAATGCATTTTGTAGTGCTGTGCCAAAGTTAAGTAAGTGTTGCATCGCAGTGACAGCATGCACATGTGATGCACACTCCCCCACCCCCACCCTTAGGTCCTGGGCTTCATTTGTTTTTCAGTAGCATTTTGTATGTCAGTTGTGGCACGCATCAACTGGCAGTTACCGGTAGTTGTTGTCTGCTGCACTTATGCGTACCAGATAGATGAGATGAGACGAGTCTTTTACTAAAGCAAGCTAACTGAAATCGACGACAATAAAAGTGCGGAGGGGGAATAAAACAAACAAACAAGAAATTAGCCTCAGCACTAGAGCACTGCCACCATATGGCGGCGATAGCCTGTTGCCAATAGCAACCGCATCCAAGCAGAGACGCCTAATCAAGAATCCCTCCCTTGTTTGTTTCCACGGCCTCCTTCCACCCAAGAAAACACCACATTCACCAGGGACTTATCACGTTAGCTGTGTCTTTTGTGAGATGGAGCAATTTTTAGACTTGAGAAACTGTCGATTTGTTTTTGAAACAGACTTGGTTGATAAATGTGTTTTGATAAATATGTATTCCTTAACGACTTGAAGCCTTACCAAGACAGGGGAAGAGAGAGAGGGAGGAAAAAATATGCCCGACACAGTACTGCATGAGAAATGCCTAAGATACTGTGTATGCAATGGAAGCAGTGTTTGTGTACAGCAAGTGTGTCTATGACTGGCTGTGTGTTTGGTGGTGCTGGTGGGGACTGGAGTGTTTGTCTGTTTTCTCTGGCTGATGTAGCTGCATCTCTAGCTCTGTAACTTTAGTGTCTTCCTCTGCTCTGCTCTCCTCTCCTCTCACAGCCAGGATGGAGTCAGTGAGTGCGGTGCGATGCGAATGCAGGCACCAACCACTGCAGCAGTAGCATTATGCTACCGTATACCCATGGGACCAGTCATTTTAATCAAATGGCTTTTGCACTGCTTGCATTGTCCGCTTCTGGCTGTTTGGCAAAGTTGCTAAATAATTGAGTTGCGTTGGGGGTGCTTCGGGCAGGGGTTTTGTTGGGGACCATCTGCAAAAGCAAAAAAAAAAGAGACGCATGCTCCTTTATTTCTTTCTTTATTTTTTCGGATCTCTTTGTCGACACTGCGTTTCCGATCCACTGAGCACTTAAAACGGTTGCGTGTTGTCTCACAGATGAGTGGACGAAGGATTCGATTCATGACGTTTATCGGTAATATCTGTCACTCGGATGTTTATTTTTTGTTTTTGTTCTTTTTCCCCCCCTCGTCCTGGTGAGTGAGTACGTCTGTCTGAGGCAGTTAGACGAGGCACAGCCCAGACGAGCATGTAGACCCTCACATCAACACACTCCACAGCTTTATTTAAAAAAAACCACCAGAAACCATGACATCACTCTGCAGAGAAAACTGAAGCGCAAGTCTCACAGACACGCAGACACTCACACACCCCCCCTGGAGGTACACATTAGTAATGCTCACCCGTCTACAGTAGTAGCGTTTATGTGCCAGGCTACAGTACATGTGCCTTTCTTCTAGCTGTGTGTATAAAATAACCCAAAGCCTGTCAAAAAAAAAGATGTATATTTGGATTAAGTAGATTTTATACAAACTATATTACAGATCCATATACACATATATATCCCTTGTACTTCAAATCTTTAGCTATTTTTAATATTAGGTCTTATATACGATGTACAACAGATAGTTCAACTATATCAGATGTATAGGTCCTGTACTTTCCATTCTCTTGCTGTATTCTTATAATATTTAACATTGTGTATGCCGGGAATGTAGCATGAATGTTCTTACAGAGGAACCCTTTGAAATAATGTGTTTATTGTCAGCTCACCCATGTTACTCCATCCCGTTACTACTAACATCTCTCTCCTCATTCACCTCTTGCTTTTTGGTTTTTGTGTGTTTGTCTGCAGTGATGCGTCGCTTGTGGTCTTTCGCAGGTCTAAGCATTAGGGAGGGGACATGGCCACAGCTGTCGTTGGCTAGGGGGGGTAGGGCGGCAAAGTTACAAGCGTGGGAGGGAAGGAGAATGAGTGGGCACTAGGGATGGCACAAACCGCACCGAAAACCGAAACCGTACAATTCACACACATACCGAACCGAACCGTGCAATCCATCGCAAACCGCAATTCATGTACTGCCCAGAAAAATATGTAAAACAGAGATTCTAGGAGTATCATATCCAGTCTCTCTGATTAAAACATTAGCGTATAAGACCAAATCAGAGGATGACACAATTAAAATCAAACCATTTTCACATTATAAGCCTATACAAACCATATGTAGGATATTTAGTGATAAGTCCTATTCTATTAGCCAGTGCAGCATTTATCATGAACTAAAAAAAAAGAACCGTAGAGAACTGAAAACCGTGACCTTGACACCGCGATATGAACCGAACCGTGAATTTTGTGAACCGTACCACCCCTAGTGGGCACAGCTCTGTCTGGCAAGTAGCCATGCCAGCCAGCTATAACCTGGACGCCACTCTGTCTGTCTGTCTCTTCAGGCCCAATAGGAAAAACCGTCCCTCGGCACGATCAGTATTTAGCTCACACGCATGCATGGGCACACACACACACACACACAGCAGGTGCACATTAGATGTTCCCTTCTCTCTGTGCAAAGCTCCAGACTGAACACACACACACACACACACACACACACTGAGAAAGCTGCCCCATGCGCTGCATATGAGCCTCACCTGTCCTCCCACTTGTCCTTGGTGCTTTTAGATCGTGGAGCGGCTCGGATCCGTACTTCTCCAACGACAGGACCATCTTGACCCTCTCGCCCATCGAGGCCTCTCATTGCTAAAGTCAGCTCCGGGAGGCCCCCCCCAACTGTGTGTAAGCCTGTCCTCCCCCCGGGCCCCCACACGCCAGCCCAGAGAGTGGGTGTGCTGCTTGCCACTGCTACTACTACCACCACCACCACCACCACCGCTGCTGCCGCTGCCACCCCTCCCCCCACACAGGTCCGTCAGTGTATGTGACTGCCCGGATCAGGGCTGGCCCGTTCACCTTTCTCACCAGCTTTGTCTCAACTCACCTCACCTCACCTCTTCTCAGCCACAGCTTAAAAAAACTCACACCTGAAGAATGTGACTGACCTGTCTGAGGCAACACCGTTAGAAGTATGATTCATTAAAAAAAAGAAACATATCAACATCAAAAGAGAGAAAAAAAGAAACATATCAACATATTTTTTTTCCGTGCTGATCCATGTAAATACAGAAAGGGAATCATAATGGCTACAGAAGACCAAAGGATTTATCTTAACTAGGGAGAGACGGGAGGAATTGATCTCAACTAGGGAGAGGGAGAGAGAGTGCGCGAGTGGAGATGATGTATAACTGTGTTTGAAAAAACTGATTGTGTTGCTTCTCAAGGTTATTGCTGCTTACACACACACACACACACACACACACACACACACACACACACACACACACACACACACACACACACACACAAAAGAAACTGATGGGCTGCAAATCTTTCCTGAGGAAAGTACTGTATACAGCCTGTTTTTTTTAATAAAGCCATATCTTCTGTTTTTTGAAATACCTGATTTTTCAAGGTATATGAAAAGCGAGAGCGTGTAGCACTCTATACGATACGTCGGGTAGTTCCCTGTTGAGTCTGCCCCGTAATGGAACTCGGCCAAACCTGTGTCCTCAGCGTACAGGTTTGGTCCGCAGGTTGCACGAATGTCCCCTTTTAGCTCCCCATGGTACTCCACATATCAACTTGATAATGGACCTAACGTATAATTATGTGGCCTGCACAAAATAATATATATATTTTTATTTTAAGTTTTGTTTCTTTTGCAATCTCTTGTTCAATGCATTATTTTCTTCTTCTTTCCCTAATAATCATCTGTCTTCATTCTATTAACATAGCTGTTTTCCGTGTGCTTTTTGTTTGGGTGGTGTTCTTATTTTCTGTTACTAACCACTTGGTTGACCAAGTTGTATTGTACGTATGTCTGTGTGTATGTATGTGTGAGCTGTTTCATCCCATTGCAAGAAGGAAGAGACTGAACTGAGCTTGATTTTTTGTTTTTCTTCTTAAACCTACCTTCTCGCTCATCGGCCATGGAGGCTTTGAGAGGTCCACCACCACCACAACACAAAAAAAGACTGAAAAATGCATCACCCTGGTGCACCAGGGCATTGTAGCGTTGGTCATCGAGACAACCGTTTTAAATATCAAGACGGGAACATCCCTCTTTTTATATCCACATGCATGCCAGCCAGACGCCCAAGTATGAGTGATGGTAAAAGGAGGAGGGTAAAACAGGCCTTGTTCTTGGGTGGCATTTGTGAACTTAGTTACTTGTATGTATCGTAGAGCTTGTCCTGACTGAAATCTGGGAGCTGTATGAGGTCTGACTTCAGAAGACACTTGAATTTTGTGGCAACTCTGCTCTGTACAGTACATTTGCCGACTGCTCGACTGAGTTCTACTCTGGCCTGTAAGCATTCCAAGAGGTAGCTGAATGGCCGCTGCTGAAGGATGGCATATCTGATTAAGTGTTGCTCTATACCGTACATACACACAGCATAGTTTTCTACTGAGGTACTTTGTTTTTGTTCATTTGTTAATGTTCATCAATTTTTCACATTTGTTTGTTGTTCTCTTCTCTCTGTCTCTGTCTCTGTCTCTCTCTCTCTCTCTCTCTCTCTCTCTCTCTCTCTCTCTCTCTGTATACGAATTGCAGGTGTGATGTTCAGGGCATAATTTTGTTTCCATTTTTTTCTTATCACAGATTGTACTTACATGAACATCATCAGTCTGCAATGTTGGGCAATGTGTTGCTACATAAGTCATATTTATTGTACACCTCGTTATGTAGCAAAAAAAAAAATCCTTTTGTGCCCTGAAGGAGTCATTAGCAATAAACATCCATTGATTATATGTGAAAGACATGGGTTCAGATGCAATGTTCACCAACCACCTCTTTTGTTTGTTTCAACCATGTCAAGAGGGAAACAATGTTATCAGTTACTGTCATCGTACGCTCCTGGTAATGGAAGTGATGAATTGCTGATGTTTATGAAAAACAGTTATATTTACGGAATAAATATGTTTTTTAATATACAGAAGTCTCTTAAATCTATCTTTCTTTTTTTGCTTTAAAAGTAAGAACCACAGTGTGAAGGGATACTTTCAGGAAGCATTTAATTATTTGGCAATATCTACAGAACATTTCCTGAAAGTAGAGCATTGGCTTTATATCCCACCTAGAATTAGTATATACAAAGAGTTTAAGAATCATTAAAATACACACATTAGAGGCAGGATTTGTTTAATGGATTTGTTCAATTTGCTCAATGGTTATGAAATGTTTTTGAATCACTTCTAACATCTTTAATAGCTAATAACTGTGCAGTTTACTACACATACTGAGAATAGAAATCAGCTGCAGGAAGGATGCACTAATGTCCTTCCTGTACAGTTGTGCTCAGAATAATAGCTGTGCCTCTACAAAAGTGAGTAAATGTCAAGATTCTTCAAATAAATTGTACTTTCATGAGTAAAAAATACATTGGGTTCACTGCACATTCTTTTTTCAAAGCAAGAACATTGGGACAATAATTCAATTTAGCATGCAATGAGCAGAAATTAGAGTTAGTAACCAAAAATTGTTATTCATCATGTGGTGTCATCATAAACCATTCCTCTATTAGACTTTTGGTCACGTGTTTTGACAGTATCACATTCCTGTTGGTACCACTGAATTTTCTGAGGTAGTGCTAGTCATCCAAGATGACACATCAATGTTCTTTGCATCTGCACTTGTATATTTCCTGTGCATTTTGTATCTGCTAGTGATGTTGGCTATGATTATGTCCTCTTTTGAAAGTGACTTTGTTATAAAGCATCTGCCTAATGTAATGTACTGTAATGGAGGAGATACCAGGTGGCACTGGAAGAGAGCCCTGCAAAACTAGCTTTGCTGGCCACTAATATGCATGTTGATGCTCAAATGGTCAGAAGCAGACTCAATGAGAAGGGAATGACCATGAGGGCCTGGTATCCACACTTGGGGCCTATGCTTACAGAGCAGGACTGTAGGCAGCGATTTGCATAAACCAGAGATCATCAAAATGTGAATATTCTGCATTGGTGTCCTGTGCTCCTCATAGATGAGGTTTCACTCTCCAGACTTTGTCATGTCTGCCATGTGTTCAGCGTGAACTTGCTCTCATCTTTGAAGAGCTCAGGGCACCACTGGTGAATGTGTCAACCTTTATGTTCTCTGATAAAAGTCCATTGAAATTGAAATTTGAAAGCCTCGTCCTATTTTATTTCTACCCGGTTTCTACAGGGTGGACATACAGGTTTGTGAGCAACACCTCTGCTCACTAGAGACCATGTGGCCTAAACCAGGGGTTCCCAAACTTTACCATGACAAGCCCCCCCATACCTTACATTTATATTTGGCTTATTTTGGCAACTTAAGTTATTCAATTTCTACAGTTTTTCCATGTTATTTCTCTATACTTTTTTGCTGCCAACCTGCCGCAACCCCTCGGGCATCCCCTGGCGGCCCCCCAGTAATTCCCGGCCCCCACTTTGAAAACCACTGGCATAAACAACACCATAGCAACAAATTACCTGAAGCACACAAACAGGAGACTTCGCCATGGAGATTAACAGCCATGAAGAATGTTATTCCACTCTGGGGAAATTAACCCTTGTACAGAGCTGTAAGAAAAATGGGAAACTAGCTCTATATTTTATATTGCACAAAAACACCATAATGTGTTTCAGTGATTATCATTTCTAGAGATGCACCGGATCCTGATTTTTAGGATTCTGCCGGATACCGGATCCACTGCTTAAGATCCTGCTGGATCCGGAACCGGATACCGGATCCTACGAAAGGGTTGAACTACATAGCCTACTCACACACGTGGGCCCTTTTTATCATGTTGGCTCAAACTATTTTGACTGAAAAGCCTTGGCTACCGGATCCTGGATCCTGGAACCGGATCCGGATCCTGTGAAAAACCCTATTATCCTGCCGGATCCGGAACCGGATCTTGGATCCGGTGCATCTCTAATCATTTCACCTTGGAGTTATTGTCAGATAATTTTACACACTGCATTGATAGTATTGGTAGGCCATGCACCTGTAGGCCTATTGCTTAGTCCATGAATTTCCTCATCTCTCAGTTGCAAGCTGGCAGCAAATGTGCAAGAGGAATGTGCAGCTAAGCAATCAAGAAAAAATCTGCCCCATGCTGCACATAGAACTGTAGAGTTGATTACATTTGGAAAAGAAAAGCCACTGCTACAGTCAATCTGGAAAGTATTCACAACGCTTCACTTTTTCCGCATTTTATTATGTTACAGCCTTATTCCAAGTTGTATTCAATTCATCTCTGTCCTCGAAATGTAGGGGGGGGGCTGTTAAGTCATTAAAATACGACTTCCATTCTGTTTCTCCTCTCTAAACAATATATATTTTTAAAGTGTTATGAAAGTTTATCAATGATAACAACCAAAGTCATGTCATAACAAATCCACACTCATCAAATTGATGTCAGCATAACTGATAGGCCTAAATAACTCCATAAACTCCATAATTGCGACTTATTTTTGTATTAAAGCAAGTGTCTGTCTTTGTGATAATTGCACACGTTTTGGTAGGCCTACCACTTTTCATTTTGTAACTGTTAATCTCGGGGTAGGCGACCTTCCAATTTAGCAACTTTTGCCACCGGAACTCCGAACTCGTATCATCTTATCTTTGCAGTAGGCATAGCCTACCAATTAATTCGCATAATGTTCAGAATCTTTCAAAACATTCTCCATGGCAATAAGAAATGACATCACACGTTACCACAACAAACCTATTATTATTATTATTATTATTATTTAATATGCTCATTCTTCCATACCAACAAGTGATGACATCGTGCGTAAGGTACATGTAGTTGCGCTGGATGTAAACATATCCCCAGTTAATCGAACTCCCACGTTGATCTCGCACAACGGGACGACCTTGCCGAAGCCGCGCTCTGGCCTGATTATCATCACAGACTTGCAATCAGGATTCGAACGCCGCCGAAGGTGTTGCGTCACTACGAGGGCGCAGACTGGCTAGCGCTAGATGCACATCGGAATCTAATCAAGTTGAGAAATGCGGTGAAATTCGTACGCTGACGACATATAGAACAATTATGCTTGCTAGCTTTTAATATGCGTGCGCCTTGCCTGGTTGTTTTCCTGAAGCAGCTTTGTAGTAGGCCGGCTAATAGGCCCCATGACTGAGGTAACCTACCCTCAGCATGGCACCTTCCCACCCCACTGCTTCCTTGCACGGGTGTGGCATAAATGCAATTCCGTTGTGTTCAGTGAGCACGGTCTGCTGTGCAGTGCTGAGTCAATGACAATGAAGTTTCCCAGGTGGGCTTTTACTTTTAGAGGGAGGAGCTGTCCAGCATGTGGTGCTGAATGGTTCCGATCATCAGAAACCATACTGGCCTACGAGCTGCGCCTGCACAGCTCCAAGATCACTCTGATGGGGAGCCTGTCCACGCGGGTGGTGCTGAAATTCGCAGCGGATGCCCCGAAATGGTAAAGGTGGAGTAGGCATTCTGTCATTTCCCCTTACCAATCAACGATGGAATTATGTGTTACCAGAGACGGTTTAAATTTAGAATAGAGAATCTTTGGTGTTACCACAACAAACCTTGGCGATAGGAACGCTGCTCTCTTATAGGGTAGAATGCCCTAATGTGGGACAATTTTTGTCACTTCAACTTTGGTGGTTTATTAAAATTTAATGACAGCATTTCAATACAAAGAAATTACACCCTTTTCATCCTCTAGTTATGCTCTAATCAAATAAAACCTTTAAAAACATGTTATGTGTTTCTAATTTGAATAATTTGGATATTAATGTAAGTTGGTCAAAAACCATGGTTATCCATAAAGTGGGACAATCGGTTTCCTAATGTGGGACAGCGATATTAAAATGTCTCTAAAACATGTTTGTGTAAAATATTAATTCAAAATGTGATCTGCCACTCTTTAAGACATATCAGCTACACATTTAGAGCATGTTTTCTGAATTATTTTTACTTTCTTTTATTGGTAAATATGACTCAGACTGTTTGAACCCATTGCACACAATTGGTCACTTCAACATGGCAGCTCTATTTGAGGAAAGAACTTCCGGTTTTTGGACCCAAATGTTGTGTTGATAGCTGTGCTCCAGTAGATTAGGTCAGAAAGACTGAAATACATCTATGATATAGATTTAAATATCCATTTTCTTATGTGGACATGGTGTTTGACTTCATAGTAATTGTTTGACTTATTAAATTACTACTTTTATAACTGTCCCACATTAGGAAAATCTTGTGTCCCACTTTAGGATGCACCTATCCTAAAGTGGGACACTAATAATATGGTTTAAAAATAAAATATTACATTATTTTATATACACCACACATTATTTTCTGATGAACATATACCTACCCAGCATATTTATCAAAAAATGTACAATGTTTTTTTGATTGGAATTGATTTATACCCTAAAGACAATTTTGGCCAAATGCTATGTAATTTGCCATTTGATGGACTTCACCCAGGGTCCTTCTTCTTAATTGTAACCCCTCCCTGGAGTATTACTATACATTTACTAAATCATGATATTATGATAACAGGATGATAGGGCTTTTATTTGGTTATAGTTTTGTAAACATTTACCAACTTGGGGCAAAGCTACACCCCTTAAACCTTAAGGTGTCCCACATTAGGCATCGTCCCACTTTAGGGCATTCTACCCTACCAAATTTTGCAGCAGAGCTGTATTCTTTCAAAATATTCACGCACTGTGCATTCTTTCAAAACATTATCCATGGCAATGAGAAATGACATCACACTTTACCACAACAAACTTTGTCCTCACCCGCCAAAAAAAACAAACAAAAAAATCATTCCTCAATACCACCAAGTGATGACATCGTGCGTACCCAAAACAAATCCTGACGAACCGCGCTAGGGCCAAAAAAATTGCCGTCGCTAAGATTTGTTTTGGTAACACGTGGTCAATCATCATTCATTGTCATAGAGAAATGCCAGAATGCTTTCAAAGAATGATGCTACATCACATAGAGGTAGGCCTAATCTGTAGAACGAGCGTGTATTTCAGTAGAATTAACGTCGCGAGGGTTTGTTTTGATAACTCACCTGATGTCATCATTCATTGTCATGGAAATATGCTGACATATCCTGAAAGAATACACCACTTGATCAAATAGGTAGAGGGTGCACGCGCAGCTCGTAGGCCAACATGCCTCTGATGATCGGAATCATTCAGGAAAATCGAGTTGGAAGAACGAGCCATAATTGGACCGCACTACCCTCATCTTTTTGGCCAAGCCTTTCCTTGCGCAACTGTGTTGGAAACAGGCAATCAACGTTTAAACGTGCGCCTTGGCTCGTTATTTTCCCAACCTAAGGCCGTTCTTCTAGCCTGCCCTTGCATAGCTGCGCTAGGCCTAGTATGTCGTCAGCGTACGAATTTCACTGCATACCTCAACTTGATTCGATTCCGATGTAGGTCTACGATGAAAAGCGCTCTCTACAGATTGCCACTACCGAAAAGTAACGGCACTATGTATTTTTTTCAAAATATTCCAGCACCATCCCAATGAGTGAAATCACTCGTTACCGCAACAATCCTGCCTCGATGCTGGCAGCCAGGCCTATTCTTTCGAAACATTAGCATTTCTTCATGCCAACGAGGCAAAACTTTTGGCGAGGCAAACCTCACGACTAGGCTTTGTGTTGTCCGTCTGCCACTGCCACCCTCTAGCATTCATGGGCCGCCTGCTCCATCAGCATGATCTCCATCAGAAACACAAAAATTGCAAGCTGTAGGCCTAGGTCTATGTTGGGCGCTCGATTTTTAAACTCTGCGTGTCCTGAAACGTAGGATGTGGAGCCACAGTAATTGGTTAAAAAACAAACAAATAAGTTTTTTTATGCATTCCTCCATGCCAATGAATAACGGCATCATGTATGACGACGACACCGACGGAAACGCTTCGGCTGCCCTCTCCTACAGATTTCCACTACCGATTTTTTTCTGACGCGTGTACTCTTTCAAAATATAGCCAGATATTCTTTAACTCTCTCTGATATAGCAGGTTGCCAGTGTGACATCACACGTTGCCACAACAAATCTTAGTGACGGGAATGCAAAACACTTGGTGTAGGCTATTCTTTCAAAGTATCCGCATTTCTCCATGCCAACGAGTGCGCGTGGTGCGCTTTGGTGATGGGCAGGCTAGCTTGCCGTCTCAGTTCAAAATTCCAACATGTCGTGTTTTAGGCACTCTCGTGTTGTTTGCTTTTTGACCAACACATGAGTAAGGTAACCCGCGGCTTCGTATTTAGCCAAATTATGAGTACGCTACCTTAACTCGTTTTTTTAACCAACACGACGAGGGCATGGTCAAACCATTTTCGTGTTTAATCAAGAGGCCTACGCTGCGACTTATGTCGCCGGACTGTCATCCTCAAGAGACATAAGTCAGTACTTGTGCAGGGCGCACGATTCCAACGCTATGTGTCCCGAAACTTTGGACTATGCCGCAGAGGTGCGCAGTGCACAGCTCCAAAGATCACTCTGAAGGGGAGCTGTCCATGCGCCTAGTGCTGAAGTCCGCGGCGGATGTCCCGAGTGATTTGTAACTAAGACACGTTCCCTCTACACATGTTACTGCTTCATGAAGGGATACAGTCAAACCTACAATGCAATGGAATAATCTGGCAACAATGTTGCCGAAGACATCCAGCGACAGGGTGCACGACCAGGCATAACGACGGACAGGCCTTCTCACCGCCGCAGTAGGCTACAAAACTCAGCATGCCATATTTGTCGTTCAGTCTGTCACCTCAAAAAATACGTTATCGTTCTATCAGGAATTGGAAAGAGACGGTCTATTATGAATTAAATTAATTAAAGAATTAAAAGAATCTTTGGTGTTACCACAACAAATATTGGCGACGGAAACGCTTCGACTTCCCGTGCGCTCTCCATGTAGGATTGCCCCTGGTGCCGAATTTTACCGCCCCAGGTGTATTCTTTCAAAACATTCTAGCACCATGCCAATGCGTAATGACATCACGTTACCACAACAAACCTTGGCGATTGGAACGCTCGGCTCTCCCGGCTCTGGTTCAAATGATTGCTGCCCAGAAACTTTTTTTTCTCCGTGGAGGCAGGGTACAGAGGAAAGTTATTTGGGAGGAAAGTTATTTGGGAGGAAAGGCCGGCACTAGAGCAATTACAGACAAGAAAGGCTCTGGTATCACTGCTTAGGTGCCACCATATTTAGGGCCCATACAGAGGGCCTTAGTTGTATGAAGTAGAAGTAGTATTACAGATGTAATTAAAACACTAGTAGTATGATATTACAAAGTTGAGACCATGTATCATAGCAGTGGTATAGTCTACTTTTTTGTAGTGGGTATACTGTACATTTGAGAATTTTATGAAGTGGGTATACTGTATATATTTGTGCTATTCAAAATAATGGATCAATCAATTTTAAGTGGGTATACTGAAATCCCTGAAATTTAGAAGTGGGTATACTCTGTATACCCGCGTTCTACATAGACTACACCACTGTATCATAGCACTAGTAGGCCTATTGTAATTACATCTATAAGAGTACCTCTATTTCTACTTTATACAAGTCTGCAGAGGGGTGTGCCTGGTTTGACACCTGAACATGCACCAGCCTTGGCTGAAAATGCCCAGTGTGTATTTTTGGCCCAGTCAGTCCTATTTCAGGCTCTTGTAGGCCCAGGGCTGACTGGGAGAACAAAACGGCCCGGGCATTTTATGGCTCAGACCGGCCCCACATACCGGTAATTAACGGAGAATTGCCATTCAATAAACGTAACTTATGTCTTCTAATGTTGTGGCCTAGCGGAAAAGGTGCACAATTTAAAAAAAAAAAAAAAAGCCCCTCTTTCAGGTACCAAAAAAAACCCCACCATACGTGCAGTGACTTCACATTCAATTGTTTATTTAAAATTAATCTATGAATTGGTCATGTTAGCTGGCAGAAAACCTGACAATTGAGAGACGAGAGCCCATAGAAGCTGGGGATAAATTGGCCTTATCTGCACTCTTCAGTCCAATCAGCTCCTTGTACACACACCTATTCTAATGTTACGCACAGGTTTGGAGCGTCTTGCTTCAGATGGTGCTTTAAAAAGGTTTGCAATGTCTGGGCGGCAAAAGTAGTTAACTTCTGCCTCAACAGTCTGGCTTGACTAGACAAGAACAGAGGGATAAATTATTGATTACAAATAATACAATACTTAAACTAAATATCTAAATTGATATTTATTGGTAGTCAAGCGTAAAGAAACCCTGCACACTGTCCATTCCACCAACAAACTTTAATACAACGTTTCGGTCATCCGACCTTTTTCTTTACACTTGAATGACAACCCCACTGGGATAATATCCTACACACCTGCCCAACCACAGAGGTGTGCAAAAGCGTCTTCTTGAAATATGTATTGGTAGTAACAATAATGCTGTGGCTACTCACTGGCTACTCTACAGAATCCCCAACAGCACCATTCCACCACAAAGACAGCAATTAGCACATGCCAGTGAATATTTTGGCCTTAGAAATTAGCAGAATTTACAGGAGGTTTGAAATGAAGTCTCAGGAATCAACCATAAACTCTACCATAAAATCTCCATTTAGCCTATCAAAACAAATCTAGGCCTGTATATTTATCACATGAACTATCAGGGCTCCAAATTAACACCAGCCAACCGGCCAAATGCTGGTGAAATTTCTGTTTGGCTGGTAGAGAAGACCAACTTACTTGCCACTTTGACCCATTAGGGAGTGTGTTTGGCTATACGATTAACATCTACCAGCCATTTTGGCAGGTGATGAAAAAAGTTTATTTAACCTTCAACTTGGAAAAGGAAAACAAAACGAATGAGATACAGCGCATTTTCTCTGAGACCTGTCTTCTTCAGGATATACCTCTGCTTTTATGTGTCATTGTTGTCGAAATGTACATGGGAACTGAATATCATGCATATCACTGAAGAGGGGAATTTAAGCTTTCGAATGGTACCCCACATGTCCCAATTCATAGCCATAATGTCTAACAAACATGCATCAAAGAGTGTGTGGGGGGAAAACGATGTTTTGTTGAACCGCTGTTTGCGATTTCGATACCTTACCCCTTGCAAATGATGCCATTCCAGGACAAAATAGACTAGTGTGTAGAGGATTTAGGGTGAAACAAGGACAGAGGGGGGTGCAGCGTTACGGCTGAAAATCAGATTAAGCGTTTTTTTTCACTGCCTGCGTGGAAATGCAACAATATGATGATGGTGATACAAAAATAATGCCTCCCATTTTGGATGCACAGAGTGATTGTTTTATGGTCACCGCTCACTGGAAATCAGCCCAGCATCAGTATCACACATGAGATTTTATTGAACGGGCAAATCGGATTATACACAGTTGTTGATTGGTTACAGTGCACCAGGTGACTATCATTGCCTGTATTCCATACCGAAAATAGCCAGTGAGCCTTTATGGAGAGCGCGATGATTTCACAAGACACAACATATTTGACAAAAATGATAATTTAAAAAAAGTGATAGAAAAGAAGAGTATTTCAAAAAATGGTTCAACTTGCAGTGTATTTCAATTTGACTTGGTTTATATTAGGTCTGCTTTCAGTGAGGCAGTCAGTCACCTATAACAGGTAGGCCTAGTGGATAATTCAAGGAGCTGGAAAAAAAACAAGCAAACAAACAAATAAACAAATAAAATACACATTGAAGGAGCACTGTGTAAGATTGTGGCCAGAGTAGGTATTGCAACTATGCTGCTCATTGAAAACGTGCTCCTGCCTATTGCCAAATTTAAGCTTTTCATGTATAGAATATTGACTTACCAATCAGCTATTATTAGTATGACCAAAGAACAATAAGTTCAATAAGCGGCCAAAAATTTATATTTCTGGAAATCCTAAATGGCGGACAATCCCCCTTTTCATGTATGAAAAGCACACTTTTCCTGGTCAAAAGGAATACTTAGAATTTGATGGTGGTGGTAAGTATTCATGAAAAAGGTAACACTTGTGAATGGACAGCATGAATTCTGGAAATATACAACTACAAATATTACACAGTGCACCTTTTAAAAAATAATAACACCCAAAGAGGTATTTCATCTGAGAAAGCCAACATCCACTAGAGTCTGGGGTCAGTGAGTGAGTGAGTAACTGCTTGTGGGGTTCTCTGTGACTAGGACAACCATAAAGAGAGAGGCCACGTAGCTGTAAGGCTTGCCTGCCTGGCAGACATCCAGAGGACACAGAGGGGACTGCCTGCCTGTATTCCTTCTCTGCCTGCACACAGACAGCTGACCACACTCTCACGGAGCCACACGGATCAGCAAAGCCCTGGGGGAAGAGCCCTGTGTCACTAGGTGAGCAATTTACACAGATCACCCTGAATAACAGTGGAGTGGAGAGGAAACATTTGAGTCAGACTGAAATGCCACAAGTTCAGTCAGTCACGCTATCCACATTAGGTGGTTGTGATAGTCTTGTCCTACAGTGTGATGATACAGGTGCTAAGCCTGTGTGCTATTGATATAAATATGTGTGGCGGCAGGCCAGTCTCTGGGCAAAGCTACAGTACATCTGCAACCCAATGAACACTTCCAGGTTAGTGGAGATCCCATGTGTATGGTTAGTATGTCACTGCATTCCTGTGAGTTAGGGAACAACAGGGTCTTCAGCACTGGTGGCCTGCTCGGCTGTAACATCATGGGAGACATCCCAGACCCCTGATCACATGTCGGGCAAAGTAACCGAAAATAGCAAGTAAATCAGTGCTGGCATGTGTTAATTTGAGAGAGAGAGATTGGGGGGGGGGAATTGACTCAAACCCAGACCTCTTTCATGTTAAGGTGTGTTAGTGCAATACCCCACAGTACCCCCAAGTTATTAATCTTACGTGGTATGCACTGGAAGTTCTTGGACTACACTAATAATATGAGCAATACCCAAAGCCTCAAGTGATGCCTCCCTGCTTGTAGTGGTTGTTTTCTCTCAGTAATAAACGAAAAGTGACAAATGAGGCAATGATACAAGGATCTGCATAGAAAACAACATGTTTATTTCAGTGGCCATGATTTGGGGGGTGGGGGGGAGAGAGGAGAGGAAAGGCGAGATGGTGTTGCATTATCTTGAACATCAAGGCACCACCCATCTCACTCACACCACAACACAAAGGGTGCATTCCAATATGCAGACTTCCGTCCTCCCTTGCTCACTTGCCTGCTTGTGACCTCATGATGATGTCACTGACGACAGAAAATTGATTCAATATCTTGCAAAAGCAAAATTCTAATGTTATTTTCTGATTTGCAATTGGGATGGTGAATGAAAAACAGTACCCAAAAGTTGTTGTGGCTAGGCTGACAGCTAGGACACTTTATTGTTTTCTCCACGGAGGCGGGGTCAAGAGGCCACAAGCACAAGTGGAGGAAGGGAGTGCACAGAATGCACACAAACACATACAGACAGGAGTGTTTGAGCTGCTCAGTGTCCCAACTTTTAAATCCGCAGCTACAGTGCCCTCCATAATTATTGGCACCCCTGGTTGAGATGTGTTAAAAGCCTTAAAATAAATTCAGTGTTTATTGCAGAAGAATACTGTCACACTGAAAATTGTAGGAAAATGTAGCCTTCAACTCAAATGAATTGTAAGAAAATAAAAAAATCCCTGACTAAAAAATAATTATTTTTCATTAAATCACCAGTTCCACAATTATTGGCACCCTTAACAATTCCCAGGAAATAAATATAATTGAAGCATTTCTGTCATTTCTACAGTAGTTTACAAAGTTTACCAGAGTATGTAGGAACATTTAATTAGTAATTCATCACTTCCTGTTTCCCTGGGGTATACATATGACGTGACACAGAGGCCATTTCTCTTATCCACTCTTAAACATGGGAAAGACAAAGGAACACAGCATACAAGTGAGGCAGATGTGCGTCGACCTTCACAGGTCAGGCAGAGGCTACAAGAAGATTGCCCCTCAACTGCAGCTGCCCATATCCACTGTGAGAGGAATAATTAAGAAGTTCAAAACAACTGGAACAGTGGTAAACAAGCCTGGACGAGGACCCAAGTTTATTTTGCCACCACGCACAGTGAGGAGGATGGTAAGATAAATCAAAAGATCTCCAAAGCTCACTGTTACAGAATTACACCAAATGGTAGCATCCTGGGGTCACAAAGTCTCCAAATCAACCATCAGGCGCTGTCTACACGCCAACAAGCTGTTTGGGAGGCATGCACGGAGAAAACCTTTCCTCACTCACAATCATAAACGCAAGCGTCTGGAGTTCGCCAAGCGGTATTGGGGCTTCAACTGGGACCATGTGCTTTGGTCAGATGAGACCAAGATTGAGCTTTTTGGCAACAAACACTCTAAGTGGGTCTGGCGTACCATGAAAGATGCGCATGCTGAAAAGCACCTCATACCCACTGTGAAGTATGGGGGTGGGTCAGTGATGCTGTGGGGCTGTTTCGCTTCCAAAGGCCTTGGGAACCTTGTTAGGGTGCATGGCATCATGAATGCTTTGAAATACCAGGACATTTTAAATCAAAATCTGTTGCCCTCTGCCCGAAAGCTGAAGCTGGGTCGTCACTGGGTCTTTCAGCAAGACAATGACCCTAAACATATGGCCAAATCTACACAGAAATGGTTCACCAGACACAAAATCAAGCTCCTCCCATGGCCATCTCAGTCCCCTGACCTCAACCCCATTGAGAACCTGTGGGGTGAGCTGAAGAGGAGAGTACAGAGGAGAGGACCCAGGTCTCTGGATGATTTAGAGAGATTCTGCAAAGAGGAATGGCTGAAGATCCCTCTTTCTGTCTTTTCCCATCTTGTGAAACATTATAGGAGAAGATTAGGTGCTGTTTTGTTGGCAAAAGGGGGTTGTACAAAATATTTACACCAGGGGTGCTAATAATTGTGACACACATTATTTGATGTCAAATAATTATTTCTTTATGTGGGATTTTTTCCCCACTGAATAAATGCACTTGTATTGAAGGTTGGATTTTTCCCTTTTTTTCCATTAAGGTCCCATATTATTTAGAAAAAAAATAAAATATTTGGAAGCTAAAAAAACACATCTCAACCAGGGGTGCCAATAATTATGGAGGGCACTGTATTTGATCATCATCCCCATCAAACATTTGCCCAGAATGTAATCTGACCTACAAAAACCTTGCAGGTTAGGCGGCCTGCTAGTGTTCACATGACGGAGCTTTTGATCACGCTTAATGGCACATTCAGCAGCACGCCACATTACCCCTCTGGGCTTACAGGACGAAGGGGCCAGAATTTGATCTTTTGAAGAAGAAAAAAACAGACTTGTAATAGACAGGACAGCCTTATCCGTTCAACCAGAAGAGTAGAAAGGGAGAGGAGAGGAGAGGAGAGGGAAGCCGTTTGCGCTCTGTTGGAAATATTTCAGAGGATTAAACAAACACCTCACCAGCCAACACCGCTCATAATATATGGGCCAGAAAAGAGCATTCAGGCAGTTAGCCACAAACACGCGCGCGTGCGCACGCACACACACGCGCGCACGCACGCACGCACGCGCGCGCGCGCGCACGCACGCACACACACACACACACACACACACACACTGCCGCTGATAGCTTATGACTGGGCCGAGGACAAAGTCATCTGCAAGGGCCCCCAGCCCAATAGATACAAGGTAATGAGGACCCAATTCTGGGCCCCCTCTCTCCCTGGATCCGGGATAACTGACCCCTTTGTCCCCCACGTCAGCTGCCCTGCACACACACACACTTCACAAAGGCACAGGACTGGAAAGATAGAGGAGTAAAAGGCAAACAAAACAGAACCATCAACAAGATGAGAGGGAAGAAAATAAAAGCCCCAGGTTATAGAAATGACACTACACTACACTACAAACACTCACGCACACAAAATCAAAGCAGAGAGAGAGAGAGAGAGAGAGAGAGAGAGAGAGAGAGAGAGAGAGAGAGAGAGAGAGAGAGAGATACACCACACCGCATTCTTTTTTTGAAAAAGAGTAGCTACGATTAGAAAAACAAAACATTTTAATAAAAACTTTACAGTTCCTTTGTGTCATTTCCCCAAATTGAGAAGAAAAGGCAGCAGTTTAGAATCGTCAAGGCCAAAAAAACTGTACAGTGTGATCCAAAAACTGCAAATCTGTAGTACATAGTAGTGCTGACTGACTGGCTCTGACTCTTTACATAACAGTAACTACATCTATTCACATCTCCTATATGCCTAGTGTATGTCCTCCCAGCTTATACCATCTCCTATGACATCCGCGCTACAGCAGAGTACAGCCCTGGGTGTCACTTGTGCTCAGAGTGGAGTGTGGAGGTCCTCAAGCGCTGGCTTCAGCCTCCTCCTTCTTCTCCTCCTCCTCCAGTTCCACCAAGGGAGCGTGCCTGTTGGCCTGAGAGCCCTCTGTGAAGAACACCTTCTTGATGACGCCTGCCTTTGGAGCACGGATGGTGTGCTGTGATGGACACACAGTGAGGGGCACTTTATTAGTTTTCTAGTTTTTTTCGGTACTGTACAGATGAAAATCTAGAGAAGCTTTTCAAAACTTGAAAAAGAACCATAGGCTGAAAAGTTGTGTTTCAATAAATTCACTGGTTTCGACAAGAAGAGTGTGCAGTTTCTTTCACTTTATGAACAAATAATTGAAACCTCAACACAGTCAATAAAACAAACACATTTGCTTCTAATGTGAGGTTCAGGGACCACTTGCAGTGTCTTGTGGACCATTTCTTAGGACCTAATTTTGAAGTAAGTTCAAACATGACCAATAGAAGATACATGATGTTTTGTGAAATGTAAATTTAAAAAAAATCATATGACCCTCAAATCTGGATTTTCAGAGACTTAAGACTATGTCAACCCTGGTAACAAATGCTTCAAATGTTTAAGAAAAAAAATCCATCAAGGCAAGGTGATCAGACCAATGTGAGGTCATCCTGTCCTAAAAAATGGTATTTGTGTAATACTACTGGAACAATGGATGGTGCATAAAACAATACAGCCAGACCACCACTGCTGATGCTAGCAAAGAAACACATTCTTTCCCGCAAGCCAGAGCTTTAATGGGCAACTTGTCTGCTTGTGTTTTTGGGGACAGATGGGGAAATCGATGAGGCCATTTGGCTGCGTCACACTGCACATTTCCAACAGTGGCAAAGTAGGTGATTTAGCTGCAATGGCCTGGCAGCAAGTCACAGCCATATTCCGGCTTCAAGTCACTGGCTCCCAGAAACAAATCTGCCCTTGGTTGTTTTGTTGCACGCAATGCATGTCATATTTCAGAAGGATCACCAATGTCTATTACTTGCTCATGAAAAATGCTGGATTGTTTTTCAGTAAGCTTTTGGTACAACTGTGACTTGTGGTGCGGTGTGTGTGAGAGTGTGTGTGAGTGTGTGTGTGTGTGTGTGTCTGAGTGTGTGAGTTGAGATCAGGTAATTGAGCAATAAAAAAAATATTATTATAATTTTTTTTTACTGCTTATTTATCGACTTCCTCAATGTTTAAGCAGATGTATCAATGCCAAAAGACTGTTTTGATGAGGAATGAAGTCCGTGTTTCACGGAGTAAAGTTATAGTATACTTGTACTGTACCTCCATCTTCATGGCAAGCATGACCATCAAGGCGTCTCCCTTCTTCACGGCATCACCTGCTTTCACCAGTACCTGACCAGGAAAAAAAACAAAAAAAAACCACACACACACCCGTCAATTTAAGCAAACAACAGCTTACAAAGGCAGCATGTTCCACTGCTGATGTACAAAAAGCTGCAACTGTTAGATCACAGATCAGGGGTGTCAAACTCATTTCGATTCAGGGGCCACATACAGTCCTTTTGATCTCAAGTGGGCTGGACCAGTATATCGCAAATCATATTCAAATCACATCGCTTGTCAATCTTCTCAAAGTGGAGGACAACGTACAGCATATCAGGAGCATGGCGAGCAAAAAATCTGTAAAATTTGTTCTCAAGTACCGAAATCTGAAATCTCAGACACCTGCAGCACCTTTGTAAAGGGCTTGAGATTAACGATTAATCCTTAGGAAAGCATCTGGAGGGCAGCATCTGGCCCCTGGGCCTTATGATTGTTTGTTCAAAAAAGGTTGAGAACCACTGATGTATGGCCTCATCAACCAAAGAGCATTACTCAGATTGCATGTTTTCCATAGGCCAAGTCTAATGCTCTTTGCCACACAACATTTATTCTCCCCCTTACCGTCTGGGAGAAACTACAGTAGTATCCATGCAATACATCGCATTTCAGGGATGGCACCTTCCAACAACTCATTGGTCACTTGAACATGCTCCACCACGTTATGGTTACCTTCACTGCCTTGCCTTTAGATTTGTGCACTTGATCATGGCTGTAATCCTTGTGAAACAATACACTTTGTGTCGTCATTGCATGTGTTTTATGTCCGTCTTTGGCTTTTGTCCTGTCAGGTTGTACTGTCTTTGTTGGTGACAAGAAAAACAAATCCTAGCACCTATTTGAGTACAGTTGATAATTCTACAAATAAACTTGAATCTTGAATCTTAAGTCGGAGCAAAACCAGGCACACAGACGGGTGAAAATTAGGTTTCTATGTGTGTTGGCAATGAGGAGAGAGGAGGTACTTCAGGGACAAGAGGGAAGTGCTGTCTCTCTGTTCACCAAATGAGGTTTCTATGTGTGGTGGGAATGAGGAGAGAGGAAGTAGATAAGGGACATCGGGGAAGTGCTTTCCCTTTAGTCTGTATTACTGAGCTTTGGCCATCTGTCGGGAAGCACCATCCGCTGTCACGGCCCAGTACCCTTGACCTGCATCAGACCAAATGAAGATTGGGACGGGCACAGCAGGGGGAGGGGGAGCCGGGGCCAACCCTCTGGGCCAAGAGAGGTAGAGGAGAGCAGTGCCGGAGAGCCTGGCTCTAGTCCGCAACCCTTGGTGTCATTTACTCAACGCAGCCCCAGTCAAACACCTTTTTGTTTGCTGCAGTTTTGGCAAGGTGGGGCGGCGGATGATTCCGGAAAACAAACACGCTCCCTAAACTAACACTGTCGCTCACACAGCTGCCTTTGTTTGATGTTCAGGCCTGGGTAGAGGTGGGAAGGGATCACATAGTTGGATACACAGATTAGTCGCAATAGATGGGACTCAGACTGATAGAAAATAGATGTATTTTCTTTATGTTTACCTTAACCATGTGTTATTAAATTTTTGTAAACATTTTTTACACTTATTTGCTTCTCTACATCTGACTGTTCTGTTTGCTTTGCTTGCCTGCGCGTCTGATCTGAGTGACCTTCCAGTTGAGAAACGAAAATGGAAATGAAAGAAATGCATTATTATTATTATACCTATTACCATCAAGATGTTATTACAATGTTGCTCTGTACCTTCTCAATGGTGCCCGTCATGGGTGCCACTGCCCCAGCCTGAGAGGCTGAGACACTGATACCCGCCAGGTACTTGGGTATGGGCACAGAGACCTCAGCACTGCCCTCCTGAAACACAGAGAGAGAGAGAGAGAGAGAGAGAGAGAGAGAGAGAGAGAGAGAGAGAGAGAGAGAGAGAGAGAGAGAGAGAGAGCACCAAGTTTGTAACTTAATGACAATAACAAGAAAAGTACCATTTATAAGCACAGCGACAGTAACAGCAACAATAACATTGACATTATTAACAACAACTGTTACTAATGTGAAAGTTATGTGGCCCAAAATGTGGGCATGTTCAAGTGTGTGCAGTAGTATGGGGTCCGGTCCGCACCATGGAGAAGAGGTGCACGGTGCTGTTGAGGATGACCAGTTTGGGCCGAGCCAGGGTGCCGTTGACGCAGCAGCGCAGGAACGTGGCGTCCCCCTCCTGCTGAAGCTCCCCCGACACCACAAACACCTCCCCTCCCGTCTGCCATGGGGACAAGACAAAACAACACAGGAATATGAGCATGCAGAGGGTTAGATGGTGACCATGGTTTTAAAGTTGTTATTGTATACTGTTTTGACAATAGCATTGCTTATTTTGTAGTAGTTTTTGGATGTCCAGCATCTCCAAAGCATTGTTGCTAACCAGTTAGCATTTACAATTGTATTGTTAAGTTGTTAACTTAGTTAGCAACGACACTGTCGAGAAACTCACTCCAGATTGGGAAGTTAGGTATTTTAGGAAAAAGAAAACGGATCACAAATTGCAGAGACTGACTGTTGAATCTGAAATGTTTACTCGATCTCTCACGGCATAGTGCACTCTGAACTACTGGGCACAATCGCACCTTTTCTGTGTTGATTGACAAAATGTGTGTTCATCAATTTGTATTTCTTAATTATTTAGGGGAAAAGATACCACTTCTTGCCAAGCAACCCATCAGAAGCCTGGGGAGGCAGTGCACAGCGGAACTATCTGATAAACAGATGGGGAAGACCGTCATGAAACAGCTATGTGACGGCCTGGCAAGGATCGACCAAAGCCAACTCCCTGGGAAGTACAAGGTTTGGTGCTACCAGTTTACACTCTACCAGCGAGATCCCCTCATCAACCGTGACTAAAATGGATGGGAAAGCCAACTCATTCATACGAAAGTGGTTGGGGTTGCCACGTTGCCTATCTGAAGCTGGCCTCTTCGAAAGAAATTTGCTGCAACTACCACTGAAGTCACTAGAGTTGGGCTACATGCAAGAGAAGGCCAGGTTGGTCCTTGAGCTTCGGGAGTCCACAGACGAGTCAGTCAGGAAGGCTAACGCCAGGGTCTTGACTGGCTGCAAGTGGAACGCCCAGACTGAGGTCGACCAAGCTGTAAGCCAGCTGCAGCACAAGGAAATCATGGGCAGAGTGCAGGTAGGTAGAGCAGGCCTAGGATGGGGAGATGCACCAAGATTCTGAACCAAGCCCCACCGCAAGGAAAGGAAGGAGATGGTGGTGGCGGAGGTGACGAGAATGGAAGAAGACCGCTACAAGATCAAGGCTGTGTCTCAGGGACAGCAAGGGAAGCTGGACAACCTGGGAGGGAATCTGTTAGCAGGAGCGCTACAATCACCAGGAGAAGTCCAATGTGCAGGTTTCAGAAAGAGTCGAAGACGAAAAACTCACGTCAGCCTCAAGGCATATTTATTTTAAGTATGATAAACACACTGCTCAGGAGCGGTTGGTCCATGACTCAAGGGCACTCACTCGAGAATGATCGATTCCAGAACATTCATTTATATAGGGGGTGTGACGTCACCAATCATACACATCTCATATCAAATAGGTAACACCCCCTTGTGGCGTGGAACAGATCAGTACTGGTACAGAATACACACAGTCAATCATACACACATGTCAACACTCCCACTTATGAGTGACTCGTATCCTGTACAGCTTTTAACAATCAGAATATACACAGAATTAAATCAAAAACATTTCACATAGTACACACAGTACTTAACGTATATACAACATGTCAGACACTACTATCAAACATGACTCCTGTAAATTTCTGTAATTTCACCTTTGAGACGGGTTTGGTCATAGCATCTGCTACCATTTCATCTGTAGGACAATAAACAAGTGTCATCTTCCCATACACATTCATCAGTTTGACTGAAGTCTATGCCTAGAAAGTGTTTCAACTTGCCCAGGTCTTTCATTTTAAACCTGCTCGAAAGCATTGCTTTAACCTGCTCTAGGCTTATCGTGTTGCTTGCTGCGATGATAAGATCATCCACCCAAATGACAATTATAACCTTCCCTGTCTGCTCTGACTCTTTTGTGTATACACAATGGTCTGCTGGATTCTGTTTAAAGTCATCATTAATCAAACATTGGTGCAGCATCTCATTCCAGTTGCGTCCTGACTGTTTTAAACCATAAATTGATTTCTGCAGTTTACACACTAGATTGTTTCCAACTTTTTCATAACCGTCAGGTTGCTCCATGTAAATGTCTCGGTCAATGGGTGCGTGTAAGTATGCTGTCTTTACGTCCATTTGGTGTAGAACTAAGTTCTCTTGTGCTGCCTTTTGCATGAGTACACGCACACTCGTCATGTTTGCCGTGGGGGAGAATGTCTCACCATAGTCGATCCCCTCTCTCTGGCTATACCCCTTCGCCACAAATCTGGCCTTGTACTGCTCACGTCCGTCACCACCCTCTTTAATTGAGTACACCCACCTACCTCCCACTGTCTTTCTGCCCTCTGGCAATTTGGTCAGGGTAAAGGTCTGGTTCTCCTCTAGTGACTGCATTTCCTCGTCCATTGCCCTCTTCCATTTACCTGCTTGTGGTGATGCCATAGCCTGCTTAAAGGTCAGTGGCACACCACACACTGCTCGGTAACAATAGTCGACACTGGTGAGTGTACTATCATCATCACCATCACTGTCTTCCTGAGTAGAGTAAGCACTGAGGTAACTCGGGGGCTTACGCTCTCTAGTGGGGTACCTCCCACTGCTTGGGGCCTGTGGTGTCACCATGTGGTGCTCCTCACCATCATCCTCTGGGGATTGTGGACTGTCAGTCTGGGTGTCTGTGCTCTGAGCACTGGGCTGTGGTGCGTCTGTCTTGTTAGTATGTACAATAGGGTGAAATTCTAAGTCCTGCGTCTGAGTCTCATTGTCACATGTGGTTTTAGTAATAAACTTAACCAGTCTGTGCTTCTGCACTTTTCCCTTGGTGGGGTAGTAAACTAGATAGGCTGGGCTGCCCTTGTCGTGCCCTACAAAGAGCCCCTTCTCACACCTGGGATCTAGTTTACCCTTGTCTTGTTTGTACGCATAACACTCTGACCCGAATTTGTGCATCTGGGCTAGATCACACTTCTTCCCTGTCAGTGCTGTGTACGGTGTTGTGCCAATGTGCTTGTTAAAGCATCTGTTTCTGGTGTATGCAGCTTCCTGAACGGCATAATGCCATAAACTCTTAGGTAAGTTGCTGTCGATCAGTTTACACCTTGCCATTTCAAAGAGAGTACGCCCTTCCCTCTCAGCTATGCCGTTCTGGTGTGGGGAGTAAGGACAGGACGTCTCGTGTCTGATTTTGTTCTTTCGCAGGAGTGTCTTAAACTCTCTGCTTGTGTACTCGGTCCCGTTGTCTGACCGGATGCATTTCACATCGCCATAAGGCGCTACATCTGCCAGGAATTTTTCAGTAGCCTGTACGGCATCACTCTTCGCTTTCAGAAAGTATGTGAAAACTACTCCTGTGCACACATCAGTGAATGATTGCATGTACTTGTACCCATCAATGGAACCATTGGTCACTGGACCAGCTAGATCAGTATTCACCAGCTCAAGTGGTGTTTTCACCTTTTCAGTTGCATTTCTGTTTCTCGACTGAGTAAACTTCCCCTCTATGCATACATGACATTCCTTGTCAGGCTTACGCTTTGCACCTTTAATGTGCATGCCTACTGTAACATCTTGCAGTTTCAGTATGTCATCGTAATTACAATGCCCCATTATCTCATGCCAGGTTTGGATATCATGGCTAACATTGCACACATCACTTTCATCACATTCGGTCGGCAAGTAATACATTCTGTCACACACATCAATGTTAAACCTTGCACCATTAGGCGCCACAAGAACATTGTTACCTTCTTCGAAAAGTACCTTGGCACCGTGTGCAGTGGCACACTTCACGGAGAAGAGTTCCTGTGGGAACGAAGGGATGTACAGGGCGCTCTTCAGAGTCACTGTGCATATTCGTCCGTCGCTGTCAGTGAGACACACCTGTGCGTCTCCTCTGCCTTCCGCCAACCCGAATGTCCGCCTCCCGTCGGCCAGCTCCATGCTGTGGCTCTCCGGCTTGAACGAGCTGTCGAAGGACTTGAACCGGCTCCTGTCGTTCAGCATGTGGGATGTCGCGCCTGTGTCGACGATCAGCCCTCTCTCGATCTGCCGCTGCTGCGCTGGCTTGCAGGTGTCCACCCGGAATGTGAAGTCGTCTTTCGCGGGTCCCCGCGCCTCGATCCGACCACCACTCGCTGCCCGACCGCCACTGCTACCACCGCCGCCTCTGCTACTGTCACCACTGCCGCCGCCGCCATCACCGCCGCTTCTGCTGTTGCTGCCACCACCGCTGCCGTTGCCTCTGCTGTTGCCACCACCGCTGCCGCTGCTACCGTTGCCTCTGCTACTGCTGCTACCACCGCCGCTACCGTTGCCTCTGCTACTGCTGCTACCACCGCCGCTGCCGTTGCCTCTGCTGTCGCCACCGCCGTGGTCTTCAGCGCGAGCACACCTGGACCTCTGTGTGCGCTCGGTCTTCCTGCAGGCTTTGTCGCTGTGGCTGGTGCTTTTACAGGAACCGCACCAAACTTTTCTTGCGCAGTCGTCTTTCCGATGTCCCTTCTCTCCGCACCGCCAACACGCCATCTCTGTCGAAGATCCGCCGACGTTCTTTTTCCTCAGGGCTGCGCGAGCCTTCAGAACCCTTTCTCCCGCCAACTCGGCTACTGGCTCAGCATCCTCCGAAGCCTCGAAGTTTCGTAGCTTAGCCTTGAACTCTGCTAGCTTCATCTCCGCTACGCCGTGGGTTACCATCAGCGAAAAAGGTTTGTACATTTCTGGTAGTCCCCGCATAATCATTGCCATCATCAGCCCCTCACTCGGTGCCTCGCCTGCACCTCTGAGCGCTGTGAAGATCTGCTCTGCCCGGATAATGTACTCTGTCACAGTCTCTGTTTCAGCTTTCTTCAGCGAGGTTAGCGTAATGTACAGTGAAACAATTCTTGGCCTACCTTTGCCAATGTAGTGCTCTCTCAGCACCTTCAGACTCTCGCGTCCATTATTTTTACAGTCCCGGAAAATTAGTCCCAAACTCACATTGTCGAGCAATGGCGCCAACGAGCAGTAAGCATCAGCGTTCAGCTCAGCATCCTTGGCTCGTTCCTCAGCCGTCAGCGGTTCACCAGGCTCCTCAAGAATAGTCTCTTTTAACCCGACACGGTGCATACAGCACAGCATCCGTTCTTCCCAGAGCTCGTATTCTTCAGCCCTACCGTCAAACACCGGCCACTTTGTCTTTTGATGCGCCATTCTCCTCAGCTTTCCGTTAGCGTTCCCGGTTTTAGCGCGCTAACTAGCTACCACACTTTTAGCTGACTAGCTAACGTTCGCCACTTTCCGTTACTGCACATTGTCTTCGATACTGGGCCCATAACCTGTTAGCAGGAGCGCTACAATCACCAGGAGAAGTCCAATGTGCAGGTTTCAGAAAGAGTCGAAGACGAATAACTCACGTCAGCCTCAAGGCATATTTATTTTAAGTATGATAAAACACACTGCTCAGGAGCGGTTGGTCCATGACTCCAGGGCACTCAAGAGAATGATCGATTCCAGAACATACATTTATATAGGGGGTGTGACGTCACCAATCATACACATCTCATATCAAATAGGTAACACCCCCTTGTGGCGTGGAACAGATCAGTACTGGTACAGAATACACACAGTCAATCATACACACATGTCAACAGAATCTCAAACAGGAACATCAGTTGGTCAGATGTGTGGGAAATCCCACAGGCAAGACTCAGCTTCCTTATACGATGAACCTATGACACGCTCCCCTGTCCTCGGAACCTCCACCAGTGGTTTGGAAATGAGGAATGTTGCGCACTCTGCAATGCTCCCAATGCAAGCCTCCAGCATATCTTGTCATGGTGCAAAATCGCGCCATCACAAGGCCGTTACAGATGGCGCCACGACCAAGTCTTGAGAAAGCTAGCCGAAGTACAGGAGGAGTGCAGACAGGATAGCAGAATACCATCGCCGACAGAGGACCCCACCACCTTTGTCGCAGAAGGAGGGATCAGAAGCATCAGGCAAAGAGAAACATCAAGGCCCTTCAGTCCCGGACAGGATTGGAGCATGAAGGTCGACTTGGACAGGAAGCTTCTGTTTCCCAAAGAGATTACCACCACATCTCTCCGCCCAGACATAGTGGCGTGGTCCACAAAGGCAAGAGCGGTGGCCCTCATTGAGCTCACTGTGCCAATGGAGGAAGGGATTGAGGCTGCCTTTGAGCGGAAAAAGGCCAAGTACTCTGAGCTGGCTGCTGAGTGCCGAGAGGTGGGTTGGAAGACTACCATCTACCAAGTGGAGGTTGGATGCAGAGGCTTTATGGGGTTGTCGACTATACGCCTCCTAAAGGACGTGGGAGTCACCGGAAGGAGGCTTAAGAAGGCAACAAAGGAACTGGCAGAGGAGGCGGAGAAAGGGAGCTTTTGGCTCTGGCTGCGGAGGAAGGACAGAATCTGGGGGAAGAACACCTAACCCCCAGACAGCAGCTGCAGGGAACAGCAAGCCTATCTCCCAACCACCTTGCGCATTCAGCACTTCATTCAACACTGTTGCCGCCCCAGCAACCAACGCACCCGAGCATAGCTGCTTGGAAGGGGTTAAAGCCAACAGCCAACGAACACCAAACAGCTCAACTGCCTCACAAACAACTCGTCAGCAAGCATTCAGCTCATTCTGCACCTTTCACTCAGCACTGTTGCCGCCCCAGCAACCAACGCACCCGAGCACAGCTGCTAGGAAGGGGTTAAAGCCAGCAGCCAACGAACACCAACAGCTCAACTGCTTTTATTTTTCCCGTTATTTATTTTATACTTATCAAATTTATGGAACGTATGTATTGTTGGTGTAAGCTGTACAGGAGCAGATGGGCAGTGAGACTGGCCACTCACTGTCGGCCCACCAGCTGGAGTTGGCGGTGTTGTGGTTCAGGGCCGAAACACCGCAGAGAAAGCAGGACACCATCTGAAGACATCTGCTTCTGGCGTAAGGCTACAGCTACCTGCGAAGGTGGTTGTGGAAGGCACCTCCTGTTCATGCATTATGAATGTGTATTCCCTATGTTTGTCTAGTAATTGATACAATAAAGATGTTTATGTCACAAGTCTTATTTTCTCTCGCTGACCCATGGGCTTCGGAGGAGGTGCGACAGGCAGCAATGCCCAGCAGGTATTAACAGCTACTTGTACAATCCTCAATCACACCTCACTCAGAAATCTCCTTCCTGTTCCTACATCACATTTACAACTTAGACTTAAGAGTGTTCTTTTAAATAACATTAAAACAAGAGACTGAATCCCTCTCCACACAGCATATTCTTTCATATAAAATTTCTGATCCAAGCATTTTTTATAAAATACATTTACACAGTAGCAGAGGGACTTCAACCAGCTCCCTTGGCAACGGAAACCTGGTCTTATTGCAAACTAGCTCAGCACTTCAAATTACAGCCACTCTTCATATTATATTACACTTGCCATTATATGATTTCACTGTGTGCCATCATCACAGAATTTGATTACACTGGCCATGCTGAAGGAAAGGTCAGAATGAAGTTCTAGTCTGTGCAATTCACTTCCTATCTTCAGATCCACATCTTGACTAGGCACGGACATCAAGTACAGTCATAGAAATAAGTTTGTACACCCTTTAACATTTTTCACATTTCAGTCAAAATTGGTTATAAAACATGGTCTGATCTTCCCGGAAATCACAAGAAGGAATAACAGGGTCTGCTTTAACTAATTCCGCCCAAACATTGACACGTCATTTTATTGACTTTAAGATGTAAACATACTCAAGAGAGGGTGGCATAAGTAAGTAACTTTTTCCTAGGACTGTACCTCAACATAGCACACTAAAACGAGCAATCAGGGGGATACAGTACCTGGGTATGATCACTAGTTACAATCTTCCAAATGGAGGCATCGTACATGTATTTACAAAACAAAGACATGGCCCTTTAAATAGGAATCTAACAGCTTATTTTGAGCTGATCCATCTAGAGATCCTGGCTCTAAAGTATTTCAGGTGAGGCAACTCTAGGAAACAGTGAGAGCACTAACCTCCATGCTGTAGGTGCCATCCGGGTTATATTTGATGAGCACTTGTACTGCTGTGAAGGAAACAAATCTCCAGTCAGAAACCAGTGGCCATAGCAGGTGACATTTTCACAGGAGGCACAACACTTAGAGAAATCACCCATAGACATGCATAGGAAAACATTGACTCCAAATACTGTAGCTGCCTAAAGGTATCGCTGTAAAATGGGTGAAAGGTGAAAATTGTGTTTTGATTTCCATG